>NC_069504.1:1033241493-1033371493 GCF_027579735.1 Bombina bombina | reverse complement strand
AGGTTTACTATTACTAGAACAAAGAATACCAAGAGAAGTAAATTCAAAAGATACAATTGCATGCTCAACCACAGGGCTCGACAAACCCAGGATCCAGGGATTCACTGGCTCCTAGAATTTTATCTTTATACAAGCACCACTGTCTGGCTCCTAAATTTTAAAAAGATGTATCAACCCTTGCTCAACTAGAATCATGTCAGTTTAGTTTTGACTTTACTGTCCCTTTAAACATATTTCACACAAAGGATACATTTCTTCACCAGATGTGCTAATAGACAAGTAATAATACAAAGGATAGCAAGGAAAACACCTCTCTTATGTTAGAAAAAAGCTGTAAAACGATTGGGTTACTCAGGTTAAAGGGACACTATAGTCAAAATAGAAAACTTTCATGATTCAGAGAATGCAGTTGAGACATTTCAATATGTGATTAGCTGATGGATGTCACATGATAGGGGCGGGCAAATTGAAGTACATTTTGAAATGTGTCAAGGAAAATCTATTGCTCATTTAAAATTTAAATTATGTGCTACTGCATTGTCTTTTTATTATACACTTGCCGATTATGCAATTCTACTGTATTTAATGGTACTTGAACCACAGCAAGAAAAAAAAAAAGCACCCAAATTCATCATATGCAGAGATTCTAACCAGCAAATTTGTCACAATTTGGGAGCTCTCTTTCTTCTACCCTTTTAAAGGGATGGCGCCTTGTAGTTACAAGACATTCTCTTGTGTTTTCCTTTTCCTCCCTCTCTTTTGCTCTCTCTCTCTCCCCCTCTCTTTTGCTCTAGCTCTCTCTCCCCCCTCTTTTGCTGTCTCTGCCCCTCTCTTTTGCCGTCTCTCTCTCCCCTCTCTTTTGCCGTCTCTCTCTCCCCTCTCTTTTGCCGTCTCTCTCCCCTCTCTTTTGCCGTCTCCCTCCCCCCTCTCTTTTGCCGTCTCTCTCCCCCCTCTCTTTTGCCGTCTCTCTCTCCCTTCTCTTTTGCTATCTCTTTCCGTCTTTTGCTCTCTCTATCCCCCCCTCTTTTGCTCTCTCTCTTTCTCCCCTTTATTTTGCTCTCTTTCCCCCTATCTTTTGCTGTCTCTCTCCCCTCTCTCTCCCCCCTCTCTTTTGCGCTCTCTCTCCTCTGTCTTTTGTGCTCTCCCCCCTCTTTTGCTCTTTCCCATCTCTTCACATCACGCCTGGCCCCGCCCACGCAACATCCGGCCCCGCCCACGTCACACCTGCCTTCATCACACACGGTCGTCCCAGATGCCAGCCAGGTCAGTCTTCTTGAAGGCCAGGTGTGTTTGTCCTTGCGCAGTTTCTACTTCGCATGACAGCTTCGGACAAACACACTTGGCCTTTTATATAATAGGATAGCTAAACTTCAGCCACCCTTTGCCTTATTTGGAGGATTCAATTTGGGCTTCAGCCTGCAGACAACAAAGTTAGCCACTGTCATAAAATTAGTATAAAGCATTTTTTTTTGCAGTTGTATCAATTAAATCCAATAAAGACAGTTATGTAGTTCACCTTGAGAAGTCTGCATGGTGTATTTCAAGGTCTGAGAGTTATAAATGACTTGGAGCAAGGATTAAATAGCGACATCACTATTTTTACAGATGATACTAAGTTAAGTAAGGTAATTAGGTCAGAGCAGGATGAATTTCCGTTACAAAGGGATCTGCAAAAATTAGAAATATGGGCAGGTAAATGGAAAATGAGATTTAATATGGGAAAATGCAAGGTTTTACATTTTGGAAGTAAAAATAAGCAGGCAATTTATTATTTAAATGGGACAAGACTTAGCCAAACAGAGGAGGAAAGGGATTTGGGAGTAGTAATAGATAAGAAGCTAAAGATGGGTGCACAATGCAGGGCAGCGGCTTCAAAGGCTAATAAGATACTAGCATGTATTAAAAGAGGCATTGATTCAAGGGAGGAAAGTATAATTATGTCACTATATAAATCCCTGGTAAGACCTCACCTTGAGTATGGAGTGAAGTTCTGGGGACCGATCGCAAAAAAAAAAAAAAAAAAGATACTGAAGAACTAGAAAAAGTTCAGAAAAGGGCCACAAAGCTAATAAGGGGAATGGAGAATTTAAGGTATGATGTGAGGCTAGCCAAACTGGGTCTGTTTTCTTTAGAAAAAAGGCGCTTGAGAGGTGACAGGATTACTTGATATAAATATATTCAAGGCCCACATACAAAGATGGCAGAAGCTCTGTTTATTCCAAGAAAATTGTTTGTGACAAGAGGTCACAATTTAAGGTTGGAGGAAAGGAGATTTAATCTCCTGCAACAGAAACGTTTTTTCACTGTAAGAGCAATACAATTGTGGAACTCATCACCAAAGGAGGTAGTGAATGCTAATACCATAGATGCATTTAAAAATTGTTTGGATACATTTCTGTCTAGAAACAGAATTCATGGATATGTTTGCTTGGATTAAATGGGTCACCTTTTAGTGGGATTATTTAAGATTAACTGGAGCTTTTTGTGAGTATTTTACTGTATATTTGTATAGGTTGAACTCGATGGACTTCAGTCTTTTTTCAAACTCATCTACTATGTTACTATATTTACAGCTAAATTGCATGAAAGGGGAGTAAAATAAAAAATTGTAATATATTGCAAAGTTGTTTCATTATGCCAGGGCTCGACAAACCCAGGAGCCAGGGAACCACTGGCTCCTAGAATTTTAGCCCAGTTCCTACCTTTTGGGTTATTCTCCATATATCTATATGCAAATTCCTTTGTCCTGCTCCTAATTTTTAAACAGATTTGCCGACCACTGCATTATGCATAACTAAAGATTTTACATAAAAATCTCAGTGTTTACTGTACCTTTAATGTCCTGGTTTTACAAAGTGGACCTGGGCACATCCAAACTCTGCCCAGATTGACCACATATCACCTAGATACCACTCTAAGGCTTTTCAGTTTTATTTTTCTTAAAGTTAATTTTACCAATAAAGATCGAAGCCTACATATATAAAAGGGACAATAAACCCAAATGTTTTCTTTCGTAATTCAGCTAGAGCATGCAATTTTAGGCAACTTTCTAATTTACTCCTATTATAAAATTTTCTTCGTTCTCTTGGTATCTTTATTTGAAAAGCAAGAATGTAAGTTTAGATGCCGGCCCATTTTTGGTGATCAATTCACCCACCAATAAACAAGTGCTGTTCAGGGTCTGAACCAAAAATTGGCTGGCTCCTTAGCTTAGATTACTTTTTCAAATAAAGATAGCAAGAGAATGAAGAAAAATTGATAAATCGGAGTAAATTAGAAAGTTGCTTAATATTGCTCTGAATCACGAAAGAAAAAAAATTTGTGTTCAGTGTCCTTTTAAATGAGCAACATCTTGTACTCACCCCCATTGCTGTACAGCTACAGCAACAAAATTAGCTTAAATGGTCGGACTCTAATCCACTATTTTTTTCAGGTTTCTAGTTTATTACTGTTTCTATATACACTGAATGTCCTTCAAAACCTTCTAGTAATATAAAAAGAAAATGTATGCTTACCTGATAAATTTATTTCTTTTTTGACACTATGAGTCCACGGATCATCTTAATTACTAATGGGATATTCACCTCCTGGTCAGCAGGAGGCGGCAAAGAGCACCACAGCAGAGCTGTTAAATAGCTCCTCCCTTCCCTCCCACTCCAGTCATTCTCTTTGCCTACGTTAGTGATAGGAAGAGGTAAAGTGAGGTGTTAGATTAGATTCTTCAATCAAGAGTTTATTAATTTTAAAGTAGTGTAAGATTGTGCTGCTTTGTTCTAGGGTGTAGCCGTAGTCCATATCAGTCTCTTCAGTAGAGCTTTGGTGGCTTTAGAGCAATGGGAACTTGTGGGACATAATTCTCACTGCGCCTCCCATATTCTGATGCTGCCCTAACCAAGAAAACCTGAGGGATTTTTACTCAGGACTTTCGTTTATTTACAGGTCCATGGGCGGGAGAGGACCTCTTAAACCTGGGAACTGCCTTGCTGCCAGGCAGAAAATGAGGTAAGTACTGACTATTTCTGGGGGTAGAGGATCTCAGAAAAAGTTTGGGCACTTTATAAATTTTTTATCTGACCTCATTGAACTTGTACTCAGATTCTCCTAGTTTTATTAGGTGACATTATGGCAGTTAGGACGCAGGCACTGGCATGTTTCTCATTTCCCGGCGGTCTCATCTAATAAGGCCGACTGGGTGATTGTATATGGGTTTACATTGAGGTGTGTGCTCTAAGACATGTGGAGTTGTCTATCAAGCCTAAAGGTGCTGACGATATAGAAACTGTGCAAGATCCTATTACGGAACATCAAATACACAGAGGAAACACTGCAAACAAGGTTTTTCTGTCATGTAGAGCTATCAGACTTAAACTGTAGCTGTTCAGTCTGTCCGCTTGCTCCCGGTGGCTATACTTAGACAGTGGCGACCGGGAGATTACATATTGAGTTTTTATTTATTTATGTGGAATATAGCTGTTGGTACAGTGTAACTGGTGTTTCCGCGAGTGATAACAGCGGACTAGCATCTTTTAAATTGAGTAAAGATCAATCTTTTAAATTGAGTAAGATCTATCCTTTTTCTCCCGGTGCCTTTACTCAAACAATGGCGACCGGGAGATGGCTTGGGTAACGCCCATGAGGGGCGGAGCTTGTAATTGGCGCCAAAGTATTTCTCTCCTCCCTCCTAACACTTGAGACTATACGCTAGGAGTGGAGGATGGCGTCTTACAGAAAACACTTCCTTCCTAACACTTCCGGTTATCGGAAGAAACAAAGGAATTTTTGTCTAAATTCTTGCGCTTAAGACAGCGCTGTAATAAGGTCAGGATTTGTATAGAGAGGCTGTCTGACACCTCAGCTGGGTCAAGCTGAGGTGTAGACAGAGTTTAGCAGTACTGACAATTCTCTCATACATGTTCAGCCATGTCTAACCTCGTAAAAATAAAAAAGTTACTCTTTAACATTTAACCTCTTAAGGACATATGACGGAATTATTCCGTCATAAAACAATTGATCAAACTTAAAGCTGTGTCCTTAAAGGGTTAAGGAGACAGTAACCCTTGCTATATATTAATTCTTATTAACAGGTTAAGTCTTTATTTAATTATTCTGCCATATGTGAAGCAGATTGATTAAAGAAGTGCACATTAAATTTTCTAACAAACATGCAGTGCCCTGCGGTTCCTTGCAATTTCCATCTGTAATTGCTGCACAAGACATCGCTTCTTTAATGTCATGGCGATGTCTGTGAACAAAGAAGTAACGTTTCTGAAATGTTTGCATGCTAATTTAGCTTACCTTTGCACACAGAAATAAAGTTATTTTAAAATTTAAAGAGACAGTAACTTTTTTTATGTGCTAATTTTTGTTTAAGAACCCAGCTGTTTATTTGTGTAATCATCCTTTATGCTTAAAGGTGGTCCAAGAGACCCTGCTAGAGGTCTCTTGTTTTAGGCTTGGATTCCAATGTGGTTCTATTAATCCACTTCTATTTCTTATTTATTGAGAAATCTTTAATTGATAAGGATAGACCTGTTCTAAACCTTCTTCACCTAGGCGAATATTGCTTAGGAGCCTAGTAACAATGGTCAAATATACAACAAATTTCTCCTAAGGTGTCCCAAAAAATGTATAGCCCACATGGAGTTGCCCTGTTTTTAATAACTGTCTGTTTTTTCCCACGCTGTTGGAAAAAAAATGTGCATGAGGTCTTATTCACTCTGATTAGTGTTATCGACTCAGTTGTAGTTATTTCGAACGTTTCTTCCCTGTAACTAAGGAGGAAGATATTTCGGTAGTACCGGACAAGGAATTCTCAGTCTCGGATGAGGTAAATACCTTTATCTGATCAGGAGCTTGTTTTTTCCTTCGGTTTTAGCTAGAATACCTCCATTTGCTTCTTGAGGAGGTTTTAGCTACTCTGGGTGGCTCCGACACCAGTAGATTATTCTAGTATTATGATGTGCCCTTCATGGTGGAAGTATTCCTGTACCAGATAGAGCTATAGGGTTTTCCCCCTACACTTAGAAGGAAGGAGATACCCAGGGGAAATGAGAATTTCCTCGTTGGTCTAGAGTCTTAACATAAAGGATAATAGTTCCTTCAGGACTCTATGCTGATGAAGGACCCTTCGATTAATAGTTAGAGGGTCTACATTGTCAACCTGCGGTTGGTGTGACTACTGTTTCCAGTGCGGCAACGTACTGGTTTATTGTGTTGTCTGTTTTTATGAACAGACACCCCCCTCGCAGGAATAGGAGAAGGGCCTTTAAGTGAGTAGGCTCTTTTAATGTAGTATAGTGATTAGGAAATAAGAGATAATTTTCGCTTCTCTCGAGATTCCTAAGGAAAATTCTTTTATTCCTCCTACCAAGCACGGAGACCCTATCGGACTTAGAATAGGGGAAATCAGTCTAAGAAGCTTACTGCTGACACAATATGAGAGGTGTGCACCCGTAAGGGGGCAAGTTCTCCTTCTCAATCAGGTTTGGTTTTGTGATCATTATCCCTGAGTGTTGCACATTGTGTTCCAGGGATACAAATTAGAGTTCAAGTCTTTCCCCCAAGGTGCAGGTTCCTGCTTCAGGATTATCGTCTGTGGCGCCCTATCTGGACAACATTCTAGTCCAAGCGCCATCCTTACAACAAGCTAGATTCCTCACAGATATAGTGCTATCCTTCCTACGGTTTCTCGGGTGGAAATTAAATTTGGAAAAGAGTTCCTTAGTCCCAAGCACAAGGGTATCCTTTTTGGGAACCATTATAGATTCCATATCAATGGAGATTTTTCTGACAGAGGTCAGAAAATCAATTATCTATACTTGTCTAGTCCTTCAGTCCACTCCTCGGCCGTCAGTGGCCCAGTGCATGTAGGTAATGGGGTTGATGGTGGCGGCAATGGAAATCATCCCGTTTGATCGGTTCCACCTCGGACCTCTGCAGTTAAACATGCTCAGGCAATAAAACTGAGATTTTGCAGACTTGTCTGCTCGAATAACTCTGGAGCAGGAGACAAGGGAGTCTCTTCAATGGTGGTTGTCTCTGGATCATCTCTCCAAGGGAACCTGCTTCCGCAGACCGTCTTGGGTGATTGTGACAACAGACGCCAGCCTTCTCGGGTGGGGAGCTGTCTGGGGCTCCCTAAAGACTCAGGGAGTGTGGACTCAGAGTCTGTTCTTCCTATAAACATACTGGAACTGAGAGCAATCTTCAATGCTTTTCTGACCAGGCCTCAGTTAGCCTCGTACAGTTTTTCAGGTTCCAGTCGGACAACATACTTCAGTGGCTTACATCAATAATCAGGGAGGAACGAAGAGTTACTTAGCGATGACGGAGGTAACCAAGATAATTCAGTGGGCGGAGACCCATTCTTGCTATCTGTCGGCGATCCACATCCCAGGGGTGGACAAATTGGAAGGCAGACTTTCTGAACAGGCAGACATTTCATCCGGGGAGTGGGAACTCTATCTGGAAGTGTTTTCCAGCTTGATTCTCAAGTGGGGTCAGCCGGGATTAGATCTCATGGCATCTCGTCAGAATGCCAAGCTCCCGAGATACGGGTCAAGGTCCAGGGACCCCAGGCAGAACTGATAGATGCTCTGGCGGTTGCTTGGACCTTCAGTCTAGCATACCTATATCCTCCGTTTGCGCTTCTTCCTCTGGTCATTGCTCGAATCAAGCAGGAGAGGGCATTGGTGATTTTCATTGCTCCGGCTTGGCCTTGCAGGATTTGGTATGCAGATCTGGTGGACATGTCATCTCTGCCACCTTGGAGACTTCCGTTAAGGGAGGACCTTCTAATTCAAGGGCCCTTCCTTCACTCAAATCTAGTTTCTCTGAAGCTGACTGCTTGGAGATTGAACGCTCAATTTTGTCCAAGCGGGGGTTTCTGACTCGGTCATAGAGACCATGATTTAGGCTCGTAAGCCTGTAACTAATAAGATTTACCATAAGATATGGCGTAAATATCTCTATTAGTGTTAATCCAAGGGCTACTCATGGAGTAGAGTTAGGATTCCTAGAATTTTGTCTTTTCTCCAAGAGGGTTTGGAGAAGGGTTTTTCGACAAGTTACCTAAAGGGTCAAATCTCGGCCCTATCTATTTGGTTACACAAATGTCTGGCGGATGTCCCAGATGTACAATCGTTTTGTCAGGCCTTGCTCAAGTTCAGGCCTGTGTCCAAACAAGTTACTCCTCCATGGAGTCTTAATTTAGTTCTCAAAGTTCATCAAGGGACTCCGTTTGAGCCTATGCATTCCTTAGATATTGTTATTATCTTGGAAAGTTTTATTCCTTGTTGCCATTTCTTCCGCTCGTAGAGTTTCAGAGCTGTCTGCATTGCAGTACGAGTTTCCTTACCTTATTTTCCATTCAGATAAGGTAGTTTTACGTACTAGATTAGGATTTCTTCCTAAGGTTGTTTCTGATCGGAACATTAATCAGGAGATTGTTGTTCCTTCTTTGTGTCCTAGTCCTTCTCAGAAAGAACGACTTCTGCACAATTTAGACATGGTCCGTGCTTTAAAGTTTTTCTTACAGGCGACTAAGGACTTTCGTCAATCTTCTTCTTTGTTTGTGCTTTTCTCAGGAAAACGTAAGGGACAGAAAGCTACGGCTACTTCTCTTTCTTTTTGGCTGAAGAGCATCATACGTTTTGCATATGAGACTGCTGGACAGCAGCCTCCAGAGAGGATTCCGGCTCACTCCACGAGGGCTGTTGCTTCCTCATGGGCATTCAAAAATGAAGCTTTTGTGGAACAGATTTGCTAGGTTGCAACTTGGGTCTTCTCTTCACACTTTTTCAAAGTTTTACAAATTTGACACTTTTGCCTCGGCTGAGGCCGCTTTTGGGAGAAAGGTTCTTCAAGCAGTTGTGCCTTCCGTTTAGGTTCCCTGTCTTGTCCCTCCCGTATCATCTGTGTACTCTAGCTTTGGTATTGAATCCCATTAGTAATAAAGATGATCCGTGGACTCATCGTGTCTTAAAAAAGAAAAAAAAAAATTATGCTTACCTGATAAATGTATTTCTTTTTTTAAACGATGAGTCCACGGACCGCCCTGTTCTTGTAAGACAGGTTGTGGGTTATTGTAAACTTCAGACACCTCTGCACCTTGTCTTTTCCTTTCTTTCCTTAACTTTGGTCGAATGACTGGAGTGGGAGGAGCTATTTAACAGCTCTGCTGTGGTGCTCTTTGCCTACTCCTGCTGACCAGGAGGTGAATATCCCATTAGTAATTAAGATGATCCGTGGACTCATCGTGTCAAAAACATAATTTATGCTTACCTGATAAATTTATCTATCTTGTAGTGTATCCAGTCCACGGATCAGCAGAGCTGCTATATAGCTCCTCCCCTAACTGTCATATCCAGTCATTCGACCGAAAACAAACAGAGAAAGGAGAAACCATAGGGAGCAGTGGTGACTGTAGTTTAATTAAAATTTAGACCTGCCTTAAAAAGGACAGGGCGGGCTGTGGACTGGATACACTACAAGAGAAATAAATTTATCAGGTAAGCATAAATTATGTTTTCTCTTGTTAAGTGTATCCAGTCCACGGATCATCCATTACTTATGGGATACCAATACCAAAGCTAAAGTACACGGATGATGGGAGGGACAAGGCAGGATTAAGCGGAAGGAACCACTGCCTGAAGAACCTTTCTCCCAAAAACAGCCTCCGAAGAAGCAAAAGTATCAAATTTGTAAAATTTGGAAAAAGTGTGAAGCGAAGACCAAGTCGCGGCCTTGCAAATCTGTTCAACAGAGGCCTCATTCTTAAAGGCCCAGGTGGAAGCCACAGCTCTAGTGGAATGAGCTGTAATCCTTTCAGGGGGCTGCTGTCCAGCAGTCTCATAGGCTAGGCGTATTATGCTCCGAAGCCAAAAGGAAAGAGAGGTTGCCGAAGCTTTTTGACCTCTCCTCTGTCCAGAGTAAACGACAAACAGGGTAGATGTTTGACGAAAATCTTTAGTAGCTTGTAAGTAAAACTTCAAGGCACGGACTACGTCCAGATTATGTAAAAGACGTTCCTTCTTTGAAGAAGGATTAGGACACAATGATGGAACAACAATCTCTTGATTGATATTCTTGTTAGAAACCACCTTAGGTAAAAACCCAGGTTTGGTACGCAGGACTACCTTATCTGCATGAAAAATCAGATAAGGAGAATCACATTGTAAGGCAGATAGCTCAGAGACTCTCCGAGCCGAGGAAATAGCCATCAAAAACAGAACTTTCCAAGATAAAAGTTTAATATCAATGGAATGAAGGGGTTCAAACTGAACTCCTTGAAGAACTTTAAGAAACACCACACTCCTCTTACGACCTCCATCTTGGTTGAGGCTTGCAAGAGAATGACTGGATATGACAGTTAGGGGAGGAGCTATATAGCAGCTCTGCTGTGGGTGATCCTCTTGCAACTTCCTGTTGGGAAGGAGAATATCCCATAAGTAATGGATGATCCGTGGACTGGATACACTTAACAAGAGAAAAAGAAATACATTTATCAGGTAAGCATAAATTTTCTTTTTATATTACTAGAAGGTTTTGAAGGACATTCAGTGTATATAGAAACAGTAATAAACCAGAAACCTGAAGAAAATAGTGGATTAGGGTCCGACCATTTTAGCTAATTTTCAAATGGCACAGCTGCTGACAAATGCACCTTTTACAAGGAGACAACATGAAAGTCGATGTAATAACCTGTTCACTCCAATTATAAAATAACATATCATTACTATCATTTTCTGAGGATTACTTGTGCTACAGGAGGAGGATAGGGTGAGATTAATAAATGTTAGGAGTCAAAGAGAAAATGAATTTGTAAGGAACATAACAGTCACTGAATTTTAAGGCGCTAATTCCGCTTTTTTACATTTACCATGATGCTTGACTGGAATGCAGAAAGCATAAGCGTGTGTGTCATATATATATATAGGGAGTTAGGTTCCAGGCCCCTTTCAAAATTGTCATAAGTAACACAATACATTATTTTAAAAGTTTTGAAATGAAGATTTTAAATGCTAGACAGCATTATAAACCTAATAAAATAATCACACAACACAGAATATATAATTAAACTAAGTTAAATGAACAAAAACATTTGCTAAACAGCATTATAAACCTAATAAAATAATCACACAACGCAGACTTTACTTGCATTTTTCTGCAAACAGTTCTTTCTATGCATTCCAATCTGGACTGAGTTATAGACAGGAAGATCTTGTTCCTTTGAAATCTGCTTGATAGCTCAGGACTGGTTAAACTGATTAATTTCAGCTTACTTGGCTTTGCTGCAACACAAGCGGACAGCTCCATCTACTGGCTATTTTAATAAATGCACTGCTTCTCAATGCTTTTCAATAGCAGTCACATGACTGGAAAAAAAGGTTGTTATTCTGAAACGGTGTAAATTGAACCGTTATAAAACGAGGGCCACCTGTATATATATATATGAAACAATAGAGTGTAGAGAAGCGCACAAGAAAGGCACCCCTAGTGAAGCCTGTTTGTACTAATGTATTGAGCAAAACAAAGTAAATAGAACCACTCACGTGATTTGACCTCAATCAATATGAGGTATAGATAAGACACCGGTATAAGTTGGTACAGACGATCTCTCCTTCTGTTTTCCCTTATTCCCAGTTGTCCCCTGTAGTCCCTCCAGAACTGTATTTCCACAGTGTAGTTTCTTTGAAAGTGAAAGCCAAGTCCACTCACAGTATGGGGATGATTAGAGTTATATAACAATAAGTATAAGCCTTAAACCGTACAGTGATGTTCAAAGCTAACAAGTTTATTAGTACATGTACATAACCACATAAAAAACATAATTTATGCTTACCTGATAAATTCCTTTCTTCTGTTGTGTGATCAGTCCACGGGTCATCATTACTTCTGGGATATTATCTGCTCCCCTACAGGAAGTGCAAGAGGATTCACCCAGCAGAGTTGCTATATAGCTCCTCCCCTCTACGTCACCTCCAGTCATTCGACCAAAGACCAACGAGAAAGGAGAAGCCAAGGGTGTAGTGGTGACTGGATTATAATTTAAAAAATATTTACCTGCCTTAAAAAACAGGGCGGGCCGTGGACTGATCACACAACAGAAGAAAGGAATTTATCAGGTAAGCATAAATTATGTTTTCTTCTGTTATGTGTGATCAGTCCACGGGTCATCATTACTTCTGGGATACCAATACCAAAGCAAAAGTACACGGATGACGGGAGGGATAGGCAGGCTCATTATACAGAAGGAACCACTGCCTGAAGAACCTTTCTCCCAAAAATAGCCTCCGAAGAAGCAAAAGTGTCAAATTTGTAAAATTTGGAAAAAGTATGAAGCGAAGACCAAGTTGCAGCCTTGCAAATCTGTTCAACAGAGACCTCATTCTTAAAGGCCCAAGTGGAAGCCACAGCTCTAGTGGAATGAGCTGTAATTCTTTCAGGAGGCTGCTGTCCAGCAGTCTCATAGGCTAAACGTATTATGCTACGAAGCCAAAAAGAGAGAGAGGTAGCAGAAGCTTTTTGACCTCTCCTCTGTCCAGAATAAACGACAAACAGGGAAGAAGTTTGGCGAAAATCTTTAGTTGCCTGCAAGTAGAACTTGAGGGCACTAACTACATCCAGATTGTGTAGAAGACGTTCCTTCTTTGAAGAAGGATTTGGACACAAGGATGGAACAACAATCTCTTGATTGATATTCCTGTTAGAAACAACCTTAGGTAAGAACCCAGGTTTAGTACGCAGAACTACCTTGTCTGAGTGAAAGATCAGATAAGGAGAATCACAATGTAGGGCTGATAACTCAGAGACTCTTCGAGCCGAGGAAATAGCCATTAAAAAACAGAATTTATGTTTACCTGATAAATTACTTTCTCCAACGGTGTGTCCGGTCCACGGCGTCATCCTTACTTGTGGGATATTCTCTTCCCCAACAGGAAATGGCAAAGAGCCCAGCAAAGCTGGTCACATGATCCCTCCTAGGCTCCGCCTACCCCAGTCATTCGACCGACGTTAAGGAGGAATATTTGCATAGGAGAAACCATATGTTACCGTGGTGACTGTAGTTAAAGAAAATAAATTATCAGACCTGATTAAAAAAAAACCAGGGCGGGCCGTGGACCGGACACACCGTTGGAGAAAGTAATTTATCAGGTAAACATAAATTCTGTTTTCTCCAACATAGGTGTGTCCGGTCCACGGCGTCATCCTTACTTGTGGGAACCAATACCAAAGCTTTAGGACACGGATGAAGGGAGGGAGCAAATCAGGTCACCTAAATGGAAGGCACCACGGCTTGCAAAACCTTTCTCCCAAAAATAGCCTCAGAAGAAGCAAAAGTATCAAATTTGTAAAATTTAGAAAAAGTGTGCAGTGAAGACCAAGTCGCTGCCTTACATATCTGATCAACAGAAGCCTCGTTCTTGAAGGCCCATGTGGAAGCCACAGCCCTAGTGGAGTGAGCTGTGATTCTTTCAGGAGGCTGCCGTCCGGCAGTCTCATAAGCCAATCGGATAATGCTTTTAATCCAGAAGGAGAGAGAGGTAGAAGTTGCTTTTTGACCTCTCCGTTTACCAGAATAAACAACAAACAAAGACAAAGTTTGTCTGAAATCCTTAGTAGCTGCTAAGTAAAATTTGAGAGCACGAACTACATCCAAGTTGTGCAACAAACGTTCCTTCTTTGAAACTGGATTAGGACACAAAGAAGGCACAACTATCTCATGGTTAATGTTTTTGTTAGAAACAACTTTTGGAAGAAAACCAGGTTTAGTACGCAAAACCACCTTATCTGCATGGAACAGCAGATAAGGAGAAGAACACTGCAGAGCAGATAATTCTGAAACTCTTCTAGCAGAAGAAATTGCAACCAAAAACAAAACTTTCCAAGATAATAACTTAATATCAACGGAATGTAAGGGTTCAAACGGAACCCCCTAAAGAACTGAAAGAACTAGGTTGAGACTCCAAGGAGGAGTCAAAATTTTGTAAACAGGCTTGATTCTAACCAGAGCCTGAACAAAGGCTAGAACATCTGGCACAGCTGCCAGCTTTTTGTGAAGTAACACAGACAAGGCAGAAATCTGTCCCATCAAGGAACTTGCAGATAATCCTTTTTCCAATCCTTCTCGAAGGAAGGATAGACTCTTAGGAATCTTAACCTTGTCCCAAGGGAATCCTGCAGATTCACACCAACAGATATACCAAATTATGTGGTAATTTTTCTGGTTACAGGCTTTCAGGCCTGAACAAGAGTATTAATAACAGAATCTGAGAACCCTCGCTTTGATAAGATCAAGCGTTCAATCTCCAAGCAGTCAGCTGGAGTGGGTCGAACGGACCTAGAACAAGAAGGTCTCGTCTCAAAGGTAGCTTCCATGGTGGAGCCGATGACATATTCACCAGATCTGCATACCAAGTCCTGCGTGGCCACGCAGGAGCTATCAAAATCACCGACGCCCTCTCCTGATTGATCCTGGCTACCAGCCTGGGGATGAGAGGAAACGGCGGGAACACATAAGCTAGTTTGAAGGTCCAAGGTGCTACTAGTGCATCCACTAGAGCCGCCTTGGGATCCCTGGATCTGTACCCGTAGCAAGGAACTCTGAAGTTCTGACGAGAGGCCATCAGATCCATGTCTGGAATGCCCCACGGTTGAGTGACTTGGGCAAAGATTTCCGGATGGAGTTCCCACTCCCCCGGATGCAATGTCTGACGACTCAGAAAATCCGCTTCCCAATTTTCCACTCCTGGGATGTGGATAGCAGACAGGTGGCAGGAGTGAGACTCCGCCCATAGAATGATTTTGGTCACTTCTTCCATCGCTAGGGAACTCCTTGTTCCCCCCTGATGGTTGATGTATGAACTTGGCCCTCGCTAGCTGAGGCCAAGCTTTGAGAGCATTGAATATCGCTCTCAGTTCCAGAATATTTATCGGTAGAAGAGATTCTACCCGAGACCAAAGACCCTGAGCTTTCAGGGATCCCCAGACCGCGCCCCAGCCCATCAGACTGGCGTCGGTCGTGACAATGACCCACTCTGGTCTGCGGAAGGTCATCCCTTGTGACAGGTTGTCCAGGGACAGCCACCAACGGAATGAGTCTCTGGTCCTCTGATTTACTTGTATCTTCTGAATAGTCCCCATTCCACTGACTGAGCATGAACAGTTGTAATGGTCTTAGATGAATGCGCACAAAAGGAACTATGTCCATTGCCGCTACCATCAAACCTATCACTTCCATGCACTGCGCTATGGAAGGAAGAGGAACGGAATGAAGTATCCGACAAGAGTCTAGAAGTTTTGTTTTTCTGGCTTCTGTCAGAAAAATCCTCATTTCTAAGGAGTCTATTATAGTTCCCAAGAAGGGAACCCTCGTTGACGGAGATAGAGAACTCTTTTCCACGTTCACTTTCCATCCGTGAGATCTGAGAAAGGCCAGGACAATGTCCGTGTGAGCCTTTACTTGAGGAAGGGACGACGCTCGAATCAGAATGTCGTCCAAGTAAGGTACTACAGCAATGCCCCTTGGTCTTAGCACCGCCAGAAGGGACCCTAGTACCTATGAGAAAATCCTAGGAGCAGTGGCTAATCCGAAAGAAAACGCCACGAACTGGAAATGCTTGTCCAGGAATTCAAACCTTAGGAACCGATGATGTTCCTTGTGGATAGGAATATGTAGATACGCATCCTTGAAATCCACCTTGGTCATGAATTGACCTTCCTGGATGGAAGGAAGGAGTGTTCGAATGGTTTCCATCTTGAACGATGGAACCTTGAGAAACTTGTTCAAGATCTTGAGATCTAAGATTGGTCTGAACGTTCCCTCTTTTTTGGGAACTATGAACAGATTGGAGTAGAACCCCATCCCTTGTTCTCCTAATGGAACAGGATGAATCACTCCCATTTTTAGCAGGTCTTCTACCCAATGTAAGAATGCCTGTCTTCTTATGTGGTCTGAAGACAACTGAGACCTGTGGAACCTCCCCCTTGGAGGAAGCCCCTTGAACTCCAGAGAATAACCTTGGGAGACTATTTCTAGCGCCCAAGGATCCAGAACATCTCTTGCCCCAGCCTGAGCGAAGAGAGAGAGTCTGCCCCCCACCAGATCCGGTCCCGGATCGGGGGCCCGCATTTCATGCTGTCTTGGTAGCAGTGGCAGGTTTCCTGGCCTGCTTTCCTTTGTTCCAGCCTTGCATAGGTCTCCAGGCTGGATTGGCTTGAGAAGTATTACCTTCCTGCTTAGAGGACGTAGCCCTTGGGGCTGATCCGTTTCTGCGAAAGGGACGAAACTTAGGTTTATTTTTGGTCTTGAAAAGACCTATCCTGAGGAAGGGCGTGGCCCTTGCCCCCAGTGATATCAGAGATAATCTCTTTCAAGTCAGGGCCAAAGAGTGTTTTCCCCTTGAAAGGAATGTCAAGCAATTTGTTCTTGGAAGACGCATCCGCTGCCCAAGATTTTAACCAAAGCGCTCTGCGCCACAATAGCAAACCCAGAATTTTTTCGCCGCTAACCTAGCCAATTGCAAGGTGGCGTCTAGGGTGAAAGAATTAGCCAATTTAAGAGCACGAATTCTGTCCATAATCTCCTCATAAGAAGAAGAATTACTAATAATCGCCTTTCCTAGCTCATCAAACTAGAAACACGCGGCTGCAGTGACAGGGACAATGCATGCAATTGGTTGTAGAAGGGAACCTTGCTGAACAAAATCTTTAGCAGACCTTCTAATTTTTTATCCATAGGATCTTGGAAAGCACAACTATCTTCTAAGGTATAGTGGCGCGCTAGTGTAGAGTAGAAACCGCCCCCTCGACCTTGGGGACTGTCTGCCATCAGTCCTTTCTGGGGTCGACTATAGGAAAACAATTTTATAAATATGGGGGGAGGTACTAAAGGTATACCGGGCCTGTCCCATTCTTTACTAACAATGTACGCCACCCGCTTGGATATAGGAAAAGCTTCGGGGGGCCCCGGGGCCTCTAAGAACTTTTCCATTTTACATAGTGGTTCTGGAATGACCAGATAATCACAATCATCCAAATTGGATAACACCTCCTTAAGCAGAGCGCGGAGATGTTCCAACTTAAATTTAAAAGTAATCACATCAGGTTCAGCTTGTTGAGAAATGTTTCCTGAATCTGAAATTTCTCCCTCAGACAAAACCTCCCTGGCCCCCTCAGACTGGTGTAGGGGCCCTTCAGAAACCATATCATCAGCGTTCTCATGCTCTACAGAATTTACTAAAACAGAGCAGTCGCGCTTTCACTGATAAGTGGGCATATTGGCTAAAATGTTTTTGATAGAATTATCCATTACAGCCGTTAAATGTTGCATAGTAAGGAGTATTGGCGCACTAGATGTACTAGGGGCCTCCTGTATGGGCAAGACTGGTGTAGACGAAGGAGGGGATGATGCAGTACCATGCTTACTCCCCTCACTTGAGGAATCATCTTGGGCATCATTTTTACTAAATTTTTTTTTTTTTTTTTTTTTTATGACATAAAATACATATAGTTAAATGAGAAGGAACCTTGGTTTCCCCACAGTCAGAACACAATCTATCTGGTAGTTCAGACATGTTAAACAGGCATAAACTTGATAACAAAGCACAAAAAACGTTTTAAAATAAAACCGTTACTGTCACTTTAAATTTTAAACTAAACACACTTTATTACTGCAATTGCGAAAAAGTATGAAGGAATTGTTCAAAATTCACCAAAATTTCACCACAGTGTCTTAAAGCCTTAAAAGTATTGCACACCAAATTTGGAAGCTTTAACCCTTAAAATAACGGAACCGGAGCCGTTTTTATATTTAACCCCTTTACAGTCCCTGGAATCTGCTTTGCTGAGACCCAACCAAGCCCAAAGGGGAATACGATACCAAATGATGCCTTCAGAAAGACTTTTCTATGTATCAGAGCTCCACACACATGCAGCTGCATGCCATGCTGTCCTCAAAAACAAGTGCGCCATACCGGCGCGAAAATGAGGCTCTGACTATGATTAGGGAAAGCCCCTAAAGAATAAGGTGTCAAAAACAGTGCCTGCCGATATAATCATATCAAAATACCCAGAATAAATGATTCCTCAAGGCTAAATATGTGTTAATAATGAATCGATTTAGCCCAGAAAAAGTCTACAGTCTTAATAAGCCCTTGTGAAGCCCTTATTTACTATCTTAATAAACATGGCTTACCGGATCCCATAGGGAAAATGACAGCTTCCAGCATTACATCGTCTTGTTAGAATGTGTCATACCTCAAGCAGTAAGAGACTGCACACTGTTCCCCCAACTGAAGTTAATTGCTCTCAACAGTCCTGTGTGGAACAGCCATGGATTTTAGTTACGGTGCTAAAATCATTTTCCTCATACAAACAGAAATCTTCATCTCTTTTCTGTTTCTGAGTAAATAGTACATACCAGCACTATTTTAAAATAACAAACTCTTGATTGAATAATAAAAACTACAGTTAAACACTAAAAAACTCTAAGCCATCTCCGTGGAGATGTTGCCTGTACAACGGCAAAGAGAATGACTGGGGTAGGCGGAGCCTAGGAGGGATCATGTGACCAGCTTTGCTGGGCTCTTTGCCATTTCCTGTTGGGGAAGAGAATATCCCACAAGTAAGGATGACGCCGTGGACCGGACACACCTATGTTGGAGAAATAGAACTTTCCAAGATAACAATTTTATATCAATGGAATGAAGGGGTTCAAACGGAACACCCTGTAAAACGTTAAGAACTAAGTTTAAACTCCATGGCGGAGCAACAGTTTTAAACACAGGCTTGATCCTAGCTAAAGCCTGACAAAAGGCCTGGATGTCTGAATTTTCTGACAGACGCCTGTGTAACAAGATGGACAGAGCTGAGATCTGTCCCTTTAATGAGCTAGCCGATAAACCCTTTTCTAAACCTTCTTGTAGAAAAGACAATATCCTAGGAATCCTAACCTTACTCCAGGAGTAATCTTTGGATTCACACCATAGGTATTTACGCCATATTTTATGGTAAATCTTTCTGGTAACAGGCTTCCTAGCCTGTATCAGGGTATCAATAACCGACTCAGAAAAACCACGTTTTGATAAAATCAAGCGTTCAATTTCCAAGCAGTCAGCTTCAGAGAAGTTAGATTTTGATGTTTGAATGGACCCTGTATCAGAAGGTCCTGTCTTAGAGGTAGAGACCAAGGCGGACAGGATGACATGTCCACTAGATCTGCATACCAAGTCCTGCGTGGCCATGCAGGTGCTATTAGAATCACTGATGCTCTCTCCTGTTTGATTTTGGCAATCAATCGAGGAAGCAGCGGGAAGGGTGGAAACACATAAGCCATCCTGAAGTTCCAAGGTGCTGTCAAAGCATCTATCAGAACCGCTCCCGGATCCCTGGATCTGGATCCGTAGCGAGGAAGTTTGGCGTTCTGGCGAGACGCCATGAGATCTATATCTGGTTTGCCCCAACGTCGAAGTATTTGGGCAAAGACCTCCGGATGAAGTTCCCACTCCCCCGGATGAAAAGTCTGGCGACTCAAGAAATCCGCCTCCCAGTTCTCTACTCCCGGGATGTGGATTGCTGACAGGTGGCAAGAGTGAGACTCTGCCCAGCGAAATATCTTTGATACTTCCATCATAGCTAGGGAGCTTCTTGTCCCTCCCTGATGGTTGATGGTTGATGTAAGCTACAGTCGTGATGTTGTCCGACTGAAACCTGATGAACCCCCGAGTTTTTAACTGGGGCCAAGCTAGAAGGGCATTGAGAACTGCTCTCAATTCCAGAATGTTTATTGGCAGCAGACTTTCCTCCTGACTCCATTGTCCCTGAGCCTTCAGAGAATTCCAGACAGCGCCCCAACCTAGTAGGCTGGCGTCTGTTGTTACAATTGTCCAGTCCGGCCTGCTGAATGGCATCCCCCTGGACAGACGTGGCCGAGAAAGCCACCATAGAAGAGAGTTTCTGGTCTCTTGATCCAGATTCAGAGTGGGGGACAAATCTGAGTAATCCCCATTCCACTGACTCAGCATGCACAATTGCAGCGGTCTGAGATGTAGGCGTGCAAAGGGTACTATGTCCATTGCTGCTACCATTAAGCCGATCACCTCCATGCATTGAGCTACTGACGGGAGTTGAATGGAATGAAGGACACGGCATGCATTTAGAAGCTTTGTTAATCTGTCTTCTGTCAGATAAATCTTCATTTCTACAGAATCTATAAGAGTCCCCAAGAATGGAACTCTTGTGAGAGGAAAGAGAGAACTCTTCTTTTCGTTCACTTTCCATCCATGCGACCTTAGAAATGCCAGAACTAACTCTGTATGAGACTTGGCAGTTTGAAAGCCTGAAGCTTGTATCAGAATGTCGTCTAGGTACGGAGCTACCGAAATTCCTCGCGGTCTTAGTACCGCCAGAAGGGCACCCAGAACCTTTGTGAAGATTCTTGGAGCCGTAGCCAATCCGAATGGAAGGGCTACAAACTGGTAATGCCTGTTTAAGAAGGCAAACCTTAGATACCGGTAATGATCTTTGTGAATCGGTATGTGAAGGTAAGCATCCTTTAAATCCACTGTGGTCATGTACTGACCCTCTTGGATCATGGGTAAGATTGTCCGAATAGTTTCCATTTTGAACGATGGAACTCTTAGGAATTTGTTTAGGATCTTTAAATCCAAGATTGGCCTGAAAGTTCCCTCTTTTTTGGGAACCACAAACAGGTTTGAGTAAAACCCTTGTCCTTGTTCCGACCGCGGAACCGGATGGATCACTCCCATTAATAATAGATCTTGTACACAGCGTAGAAACGCGTCTTTCTTTATTTGGTTTGTTGACAACCTTGACAGATGAAATCTCCCTCTTGGGGGAGAGAATTTGAAGTCTAGAAGGTATCCCTGAGATATGATCTCTAGCGCCCAGGGATCCTGGACATCTCTTGCCCAAGCCTGGGCGAAGAGAGAGAGTCTGCCCCCCACTAGATCCGGTCCCGGATCGGGGGCCCTCGGTTCATGCTGTCTTAGGGGCAGCAGCAGGTTTCCTGGCCTGCTTGCCCTTATTCCAGGACTGGTTAGGTTTCCAGCCTTGTCTGTAACGAGCAACAGCTCCTTCCTGTTTTGGTGCAGTGGAAGTTGATGCTGTTCCTGTTTTGAAATTCCGAAAGGGACGAAAATTAGACTGTCTAGCCTTAGCTTTGGCTTTGTCTTGAGGTAGAGCGTGGCCCTTACCTCCTGTAATGTCAGCAATAATTTCTTTCAAACCGGGCCCAAATAAAGTTTGCCCCTTGAAAGGTATATTAAGTAATTTGGACTTAGAAGTTACATCAGCCGACCAGGATTTTAGCCACAGCGCCCTACGTGCCTGAATGGCGAATCCTGAATTCTTAGCCGTAAGTTTGGTTAAATGTACTACGGCCTCCGAAATGAATGAATTAGCTAGTTTAAGGACTCTAAGCCTGTCCGTAATGTCGTCCAGCGTAGCTGAACTAAGGTTCTCTTCCAGAGACTCAATCCAAAATGCTGCCGCAGCCGTAATCGGCGCGATGCATGCAAGGGGTTGCAATATAAAACCTTGTTGAACAAACATTTTCTTAAGGTAACCCTCTAATTTTTTATCCATAGGATCTGAAAAAGCACAGCTATCCTCCACCGGGATAGTGGTATGCTTAGCTAAAGTAGAAACTGCTCCCTCCACCTTAGGGACCGTTTGCCATAAGTCCCGTGTGGTGGCGTCTATTGGAAACATCTTTCTAAATATTGGAGGGGGTGAGAACGGCACACCGGGTCTATCCCACTCCTTAGTAACAATTTCAGTTAATCTCTTAGGTATAGGAAAAACGTCAGTACTCGCCGGTACCGCAAAGTATTTATCCAACCTACACATTTTCTCTGGTATTGCAACAGTGCTACAATCGTTAAGAGCTGCTAAGACCTCCCCTAGTAATACACGGAGGTTTTCCAATTTAAATTTAAAATTTGAAATATCTGAATCCAATCTGCTTGGATCAGAACCGTCACCTACAGAATGAAGCTCTCCGTCCTCATGCTCTGCAAGCTGTGACGCAGTATCAGACATGGCCCTAGAATTATCAGCGCACTCTGTTCTCACCCCAGAGTGATCACGCTTGCCTCTTAGTTCTGGTAATTTAGCCAAAACTTCAGTCATAACAGTAGCCATATCTTGTAATGTTATCTGTAATGGCTGCCCAGATGTACTAGGCGCCATAATATCACGCACCTCCCGGGCGGGAGATGCAGGTACTGACACGTGAGGCGAGTTAGTCTGCATAACTCTCCCCTCGCTGTTTGGTGAAATTTGTTCAATTTGTACAGATTGGCTTTTATTTAAAGTAGCATCAATACAGTTAGTACATAAATTTCTATTGGGCTCCACCTTGGCATTGGAACAAATGACACAGGTATCTTCCTCTGAATCAGACATGTTTAACACACTAGCAATAAACATGCAACTCGGTTACAATTTTATTTAACAAAAACGTACTGTGCCTCAAGAAGCACTAAACGATTAAATGACAGTTGAAATAATGAACTGAAAAACAGTTATAGCATCACTCTTTACAAACAACACAACTTTTTAGCAAAGGTTTGTTCCCATTAGTAAAATAACACTAATTAAATTTTAAACATAAAAATTACAGAGCAACGTTTTAAATCACAGTCACTATATAAGTCTCACAGCTCTGCTGAGAGAATCTACCTCCCTTCAAAGAAGTTTGAAGACCCCTGAGTTCTGTTAGAGATGAACCGGATCATGCAGAAAATACAAGAGTAACTGACTGGAAATTTTTGATGCGTAGCAAAGAGCGCCAAAAACGGCCCCTCCCTCTCACACACAGCAGTGAGAGAGAAACGAAACTGTCATAATTAAAACAAGCAAACTGCCAAGTGGAAAAAACAGAATTTATGTTTACCTGATAAATTGCTTTCTCCAACGGTGTGTCCGGTCCACGGCGTCATCCTTACTTGTGGGATATTCTCTTCCCCAACAGGAAATGGCAAAGAGCCCAGCAAAGCTGGTCACATGATCCCTCCTAGGCTCCGCCTACCCCAGTCATTCGACCGACGTTAAGGAGGAATATTTGCATAGGAGAAACCATATGGTACCGTGGTGACTGTAGTTAAAGAAAATAAATTATCAGACCTGATTAAAAAACCAGGGCGGGCCGTGGACCGGACACACCGTTGGAGAAAGCAATTTATCAGGTAAACATAAATTCTGTTTTCTCCAACATAGGTGTGTCCGGTCCACGGCGTCATCCTTACTTGTGGGAACCAATACCAAAGCTTTAGGACACGGATGAAGGGAGGGAGCAAATCAGGTCACCTAAATGGAAGGCACCACGGCTTGCAAAACCTTTCTCCCAAAAATAGCCTCAGAAGAAGCAAAAGTATCAAACTTGTAAAATTTGGTAAAAGTGTGCAGTGAAGACCAAGTCGCTGCCCTACATATCTGATCAACAGAAGCCTCGTTCTTGAAGGCCCATGTGGAAGCCACAGCCCTAGTGGAATGAGCTGTGATTCTTTCGGGAGGCTGCCGTCCGGCAGTCTCGTAAGCCAATCTGATGATGCTTTTAATCCAAAAAGAGAGAGAGGTAGAAGTTGCTTTTTGACCTCTCCTTTTACCTGAATAAACAACAAACAAGGAAGATGTTTGTCTAAAATCCTTTGTAGCATCTAAATAAAATTTTAGAGCGCGAACAACATCCAAATTGTGCAACAAACGTTCCTTCTTAGAAACTGGTTTCGGACACAGAGAAGGTACGATAATCTCCTGGTTAATGTTTTTGTTAGAAACAACCTTTGGAAGAAAACCAGGTTTAGTACGTAAAACCACCTTATCTGCATGGAACACCAGATAAGGAGTAGAACACTGCAGAGCAGATAATTCTGAAACTCTTCTAGCAGAAGAAATTGCAACTAAAAACAAAACTTTCCAAGATAATAACTTAATATCAACGGAATGTAAGGGTTCAAACGGAACCCCCTGAAGAACTGAAAGAACTAAATTGAGACTCCAAGGAGGAGTCAAAGGTTTGTAAACAGGCTTGATTCTAACCAGAGCCTGAACAAAGGCTTGAACATCTGGCACAGCTGCCAGCTTTTTGTGAAGTAACACCGACAAGGCAGAAATCTGTCCCTTCAGGGAACTTGCAGATAATCCTTTTTCCAATCCTTCTTGAAGGAAGGATAGAATCCTAGGAATCTTAACCTTGTCCCAAGGGAATCCTTTAGATTCACACCAACAGATATATTTTTTCCAAATTTTGTGGTAAATCTTTCTAGTTACAGGCTTTCTGGCCTGAACAAGAGTATCGATAACAGAATCTGAGAATCCTCGCTTCGATAAGATCAAGCGTTCAATCTCCAAGCAGTCAGCTGGAGTGAAACCAGATTCGGATGTTCGAACGGACCCTGAACAAGAAGGTCTCGTCTCAAAGGTAGCTTCCAAGGTGGAGCCGATGACATATTCACCAGATCTGCATACCAGGTCCTGCGTGGCCACGCAGGAGCTATCAAGATCACCGACGCCCTCTCCTGATTGATCCTGGCTACCAGCCTGGGGATGAGAGGAAATGGCGGGAACACATAAGCTAGTTTGAAGGTCCAAGGTGCTACTAGTGCATCCACTAGAGCCGCCTTGGGATCCCTGGATCTGGCCCCGTAGCAAGGAACTTTGAAGTTCTGACGAGAGGCCATCAGATCCATGTCTGGAATGCCCCACAGGTGAGTGACTTGGGCAAAGATTTCCGGATGGAGTTCCCACTCCCCCGGATGCAAAGTCTGACGACTCAGAAAATCCGCTTCCCAATTTTCCACTCCTGGGATGTGGATAGCAGACAGGTGGCAGGAGTGAGACTCCGCCCATAGAATGATTTTGGTCACTTCTTCCATCGCTAGGGAACTCCTTGTTCCCCCCTGATGGTTGATGTACGCAACAGTTGTCATGTTGTCTGATTGAAACCGTATGAACTTGGTCCTCGCTAGCTGAGGCCAAGCCTTGAGAGCATTGAATATCGCTCTCAGTTCCAGAATATTTATCGGTAGAAGAGATTCTTCCCGAGACCAAAGACCCTGAGCTTTCAGGGATCCCCAGACCGCGCCCCAGCCCATCAGACTGGCGTCGGTCGTGACAATGACCCACTCTGGTCTGCGGAATGTCATCCCTTGTGACAGGTTGTCCAGGGACAGCCACCAACGGAGTGAGTCTCTGGTCCTCTGATTTACTTGTATCTTCGGAGACAAGTCTGTATAGTCCCCATTCCACTGACTGAGCATGCACAGTTGTAATGGCCTTAGATGAATGCGCGCAAAAGGAACTATGTCCATTGCCGCTACCATCAACCCGATCACTTCCATGCACTGAGCTATGGAAGGAAGAGGAACGGAATGAAGTATCCGACAAGAGTCTAGAAGTTTTGTTTTTCTGACCTCTGTCAGAAAAATCCTCATTTCTAAGGAGTCTATAATTGTTCCCAAGAAGGGAACTCTTGTAGACGGGGATAGAGAACTCTTTTCCACGTTCACTTTCCATCCGTGAGATCTGAGAAAGGCCAGGACGATGTCCGTGTGAGCCTTTGCTTGAGGAAGGGACGACGCTTGAATCAGAATGTCGTCCAAGTAAGGTACTACCGCAACGCCCCTTGGTCGTAGCACAGCTAGAAGGGACCCTAGTACCTTTGTGAAAATCCTTGGAGCAGTGGCTAATCCGAAAGGAAGCGCCACGAACTGGTAATGTTTGTCCAGGAATGCGAACCTTAGGAACCGATGATGTTCCTTGTGGATAGGAATATGTAGATACGCATCCTTTAAATCCACCGTGGTCATGAATTGACCTTCCTGGATGGAAGGAAGAATAGTTCGAATGGTTTCCATCTTGAACGATGGAACCTTGAGAAACTTGTTTAAGATCTTGAGATCTAAGATTGGTCTGAACGTTCCCTCTTTTTTGGGAACTATGAACAGATTGGAGTAGAACCCCATCCCTTGTTCTCTTAATGGAACAGGATGAATCACTCCCATTTTTAACAGGTCTTCTACACAATGTAAGAACGCCTGTCTTTTTATGTGGTCTGAAGACAACTGAGACCTGTGGAACCTCCCCCTTGGGGGAAGTCCCTTGAATTCCAGAAGATAACCTTGGGAGACTATTTCTAGCGCCCAAGGATCCAGAACATCTCTTGCCCAAGCCTGAGCGAAGAGAGAGAGTCTGCCCCCCACCAGATCCGGTCCCGGATCGGGGGCCAACATTTCATGCTGTCTTGGTAGCAGTGGCAGGTTTCTTGGCCTGCTTTCCCTTGTTCCAGCCTTGCATTGGTCTCCAAGCTGGCTTGGCTTGAGAAGTATTACCCTCTTGCTTAGAGGACGTAGCACTTTGGGCTGGTCCGTTTTTACGAAAGGGGCGAAAATTAGGTCTATTTTTTGCCTTGAAAGGCCGATCCTGAGGAAGGGCGTGGCCCTTACCCCCAGTGATATCAGAGATAATCTCTTTCAAGTCAGGGCCAAACAGCGTTTTCCCCTTGAAAGGAATGTTTAGTAGCTTGTTCTTGGAAGACGCATCAGCCGACCAAGATTTCAACCAAAGCGCTCTGCGCGCCACAATAGCAAACCCAGAATTCTTAGCCGCTAACCTAGCCAATTGCAAAGTGGCGTCTAGGGTGAAAGAATTAGCCAATTTGAGAGCATTGATTCTGTCCATAATCTCCTCATAAGGAGGAGAATCACTATCGAGCGTCTTTATCAGCTCATCGAACCAGAAACATGCGGCTGTAGCGACAGGGACAATGCATGTAGAAGGTAACCCTGCTGAACAAACATCTTTTTAAGCAAACCTTCTAATTTTTTATCCATAGGATCTTTGAAAGCACAACTATCCTCTATGGGTATAGTGGTGCGTTTGTTTAAAGTGGAAACCGCTCCCTCGACCTTGGGGACTGTCTGCCATAAGTCCTTTCTGGGGTCGACCACAGGAAACAATTTTTTAAATATGGGGGGAGGGACGAAAGGAATACCGGGCCTTTCCCATTCTTTATTAACAATGTCCGCCACCCGCTTGGGTATAGGAAAAGCTTCTGGGAGCCCCGGCACCTCTAGGAACTTGTCCATTTTACATAGTTTCTCTGGGATGACCAACTTTTCACAATCATCCAGAGTGGATAATACCTCCTTAAGCAGAATGCGGAGATGTTCCAACTTAAATTTAAATGCAATCACATCAGGTTCAGCCTGTTGAGAAATGTTCCCTGAATCAGTAATTTCTCCCTCAGACAAAACCTCCCTGGCCCCATCAGACTGGGTTAGGGGCCCTTCAGAGATATTAATATCAGCGTCGTCATGCTCTTCAGTATCTAAAACAGAGCAGCCACGCTTACGCTGACAAGGGTTCATTTTGGCTAAAATGTTTTTGACAGAATTATCCATTACAGCCGTTAATTGTTGCATAGTAAGGAGTATTGGCGCGCTAGATGTACTAGGGGCCTCCTGAGTGGGCAAGACTCGTGTAGACGAAGGAGGGAATGATGCAGTACCATGCTTACTCCCCTCACTTGAGGAATCATCTTGGGCATCATTGTCATTATCACATAAATCACATTTATTTAAATGAATAGGAATTCTGGCTTCCCCACATTCAGAACACAGTCTATCTGGTAGTTCAGACATGTTAAACAGGCATAAACTTGATAACAAAGTACAAAAACGTTTTAAAATAAAACCGTTACTGTCACTTTAAATTTTAAACTGAACACACTTTATTACTGCAATTGCGAAAAAACATGAAGGAATTGTTCAAAATTCACCAAATTTTCACCACAGTGTCTTAAAGCCTTAAAAGTATTGCACACCAAATTTGGAAGCTTTAACCCTTAAAATAACGGAACCGGAGCCGTTTTTATATTTAACCCCTTTACAGTCCCTGGTATCTGCTTTGCTGAGACCCAACCAAGCCCAAAGGGGAATACGATACCAAATGACGCCTTCAGAAAGTCTTTTCTAAGTATCAGAGCTCCTCTCACATGCGACTGCATGCCATGCCTCTCAAAAACAAGTGCGCCACACCGGCGCGAAAATGAGGCTCTGCTTAAGCTTTGGGAAAGCCCCTAAGGAATAAGGTGTCTAATACAGTGCCTGCCGATATTATTATATCAAAATACCCAGATAAAATGATTCCTCAAGGCTAAATATATGTTAATAATGAATCGATTTAGCCCAGAAACAGTCTACAGTCTTAATAAGCCCTTGTGAAGCCCTTATTTATGATCGTAATAAACATGGCTTACCGGATCCCATAGGGAAAATGACAGCTTCCAGCATTACATCGTCTTGTTAGAATGTGTCATACCTCAAGCAGCAAGAGACTGCACACTGTTCCCCCAACTGAAGTTAATTGCTCTCAACAGTCCTGTGTGGAACAGCCATGGATTTTAGTTACGGTTGCTAAAATCATTTTCCTCATACAAACAGAATTCTTCATCTCTTTTCTGTTTCTGAGTAAATAGTACATACCAGCACTATTTCAAAATAACAAACTCTTGATTGAATAATAAAAACTACAGTTAAACACTAAAAAACTCTAAGCCATCTCCGTGGAGATGTTGCCTGTACAACGGCAAAGAGAATGACTGGGGTAGGCGGAGCCTAGGAGGGATCATGTGACCAGCTTTGCTGGGCTCTTTGCCATTTCCTGTTGGGGAAGAGAATATCCCACAAGTAAGGATGACGCCGTGGACCGGACACACCTATGTTGGAGAAATAATGCCCAAATATTTATTCACTCAGTACCTCATTAATGCAAACGATTCTACATTCCAGCAAAAACGTTTAACATGAAAAATACCTAATAAAAGGTTTAATGTACTTTTACAGAGTAATTCCGGTGAAATACCATCCCCAGAATACTAAAGTGTAGAGCATACATACATGTTCATTATAACGGTATGGCAGGATTTTTTCATCAATTCCATTCAGAAAATAAAAACTGCTACATACCTCAATGCAGATTCAACTGCCCGCTGTCCCCTGATCTGAAGTTTTTACCTCCCTCAGATGGCCGAGAAACAGCAATATGATCTTAACTACTCCGGTTAAAATCATAAGAAAAACTCTGGTAGATTCTTCTTCAAACTCTGCCAGAGAGGTAATAACACGCTCCGGTGCTATTGTAAAATAACAAACTTTTGATTGAAGTTCTAAAAACTAAGTATAATCACCATAGTCCTCTCACACCTCCTATCTAGTCTTTGGGTGCAAGAGAATGACTGGAGGTGACGTAGAGGGGAGGAGCTATATAGCAACTCTGCTGGGTGAATCCTCTTGCACTTCCTGTAGGGGAGCAGATAATATCCCAGAAGTAATGATGACCCGTGGACTGATCACACATAACAGAAGAAATACATATAGTGTTAAAACGCCACTGCAATGGCTGTAGAGAAAATGCAGCACGAACGGATGGGAACAGTATCAGTACTTGTATACTTCAAAATCCCTCCGTTATTGAGCTGCTTGTCTATAGCAAAAAACTAGGCCCACTCTACACCAGGTAACTCTAGGTAACGATCACACAGTTCTGTGTGATACAATATACCCAGTGTTCCTGTATCAAGCGAGTATCGGGCCGTACGTGTGGCGGGGGGCGGAGCCTTACATGTTTCGAAACACTATTGGTTTCTTCGTCAGAGGCGTATATATACACACATACATACATATACACACACACACATACAGGTGTCCCTCGGCAATTTGCACCGTTTCCGAATAACAACTTTTTTTTCCAGTCATGTGACTGCTATTGAAAAGCAAAGTCCACTAATTAAAATAGCCAGTAGGTGGAGCTGTCCGCTTGTTTTGCAGCAAAGTTATGTAACTTAACAGCCTGAAATTTATCTGTGTACACAGTGCAGACATAAGCTATCGAGCAATAAGTTTTAGAAGCCACTTCCCTATTATCTTCCTGTCCAGCTGCTTGAGGTGAGGGTGCCTAACTGCCTATTAATCACTGCAGAATGAAATGCATAGAATAGGTGCAGACCCAATATTATCTAACATGCTAACAATGCAGAGAACTGTTTGCAGAAAAATGCAAGTAAAAAACGTTTTTGTCTATTAAACTTAGTTTGATGATGATGATGATGCAGTCTTTTGTGTGAATATTTAAAAAGGTGCTGTTAGCAAATGTTTTTGTTCATTAAACTTAGTTTGATGATGATACAATCTATATTATTAGGTTTATAATGCTGTTTAGCATTTAAAGTCTTCATTTCAAGTCTTCATTTCAAAGCTTTAAAAATAATGTATTAGGTGTTACTTATGACAATTTTGAGAGGGGCCTGGAACCTAACCCCCTCACTTCCCATTGACTTGCATTATAAACTGGGTTTCAATTTACAACCATTCCTCCTGGAACCTAACCCTGGCGTAAACTGAGGACTACCTGTAAATTGACTTCCAGATGAATGGGAGGTCATCAATATATTGTTGATGATAGATAATATTTTCTTTGAGGGGATGGGCACATCCATAGATGTGGGGCAGCTCCCACCAATCCATAAATAGGCGACGCATGAAGGGACAAATAATATAAATAAGTGACGTCAATGAGTCAATATGAATACTGAAAAGGAGGCTTTCTGATGGGGGGCGGAGCTAACCGTCAAGCTGGAGAGACGTTCATAGTGGAGCTCTCTCTCACTTTAACAATTTAACTAATAATTAGAGATCTTCCTTTATATATATATTAACTTTCTCTCATAGCCACTGTCTATAGAGTGCCTGTTGGAGATTTATTTGTGGCTTGGAGAGACTACAACTTTGTGGCGGAGAGAAAACTTTACACTGCGGGTATTCCCGTCCGACACTGCGCTGACTGAGAGGAGCTACTCTACGCTACCAGAAGACACAGCTGATTGTCTCCTCGTCACCTGCTGGGCTCAGGTCCGATCGCCAGTGACCCCTCTGAAGTGTTACTACTGCTTCCCGGAGGGTCGGGGCTCCGCTCCGGGACAGCAGAATCCAGCTGCATACAGAACTAACGGGGTAGAAGGAGACTACTCCCCAGCCTAAAAGATTTACCTCTTTTTGGATCCTATCTCCATTCCGGTGAGAAATTTCGCCCCTGCTTTCGGCCCGGGTACCCACGGGCAATAGAGGGGTCTGTGGCGGAGTTCTGCGCTGCCTTCCTTTTGGCGCGAACTCTCGCCATATTGCGGCCTGACTTTTCTGGGGCCTGCTACTTCGCAGGGGAGCACACCGGAACAGCCTCTCAACTAGCAGCATCCACAGAGGGTAAGAAGCTGCCTCTAAGGGGCACAACCTTTTTCTAATTATACCGGTTACTATATTGGGGGAAAATCTGAAGTCATCCCACAAAATATAAAAGAAAAGGAAAAGAAAAGCGTTTTGTAATAAGGAGTTTGAAATAAATCCTAATACCCGGTTATAAACAGCAGGTTATCTCTAAACTGCCACGAATGTTATTTAGCCCATATAAACTTGTCAATGATGCTTTATGACATCTGTCTATGAGACTCTGATATTTATGCAACGCTGAAATTACTATATGTGCACCCATTCATTTTTTAGTGCAATACCCATGCTGTTTAATGAAGTTAAAAGAAGATAAGAAGCCACAGTATTATTCTCACTAACTTTTATATCTTGACTCTTCTAATACCAATTAAAGACCCAGATGTATATTGGTGATGTCTGTATTCTTATAAGTTGTTTTCTAATGAACATGGCTGACATTACAGTTTGAGAGGTTTCCTGGAATACATAGACCACAAAGTATAAACACTGATCTACCTGTCTCAGAGTTAATCTAATTAGGATACTCGCTCTCTACATAGGTCTGCTGAACACTCAGACTAATTGTGACATAGATTCTGGAATCCATTGTTGTGCTACCTGTCAGATATAACAGCTGCAATATTGAGCCTTTAAAACCAGTCTTATAGTGAACAGACTTTCTACTGTAAACATATAGTATTTTGAAAGTAAAGAAATAACACAGAGGTCCAGCACTTAGTGAAATACAGCTAAGTCTCTTCTCAACTCTCCTAACATAGTACTGCATACAGCTGTCGAAGTGCCCTAACACTCTTCTACTCATATAGCACAAGCGACCTTTTAAACATGTCTCATTCAAACAGGAAGAAAACTACTAATAAACATAATGAGGGACCAAAAAGAACTGTGGCGGATCACTTTCACAGTAAATTCCTGATGGAGAGAGACCTGTCAGATGAAGACTCTAGGGACTCCCAATCTGGCTTAGGTGAGGAAGAGTCACACCCTTCTGGGAAAAATTCTGTCTATAGCGCGGAAAATGCTACCCTCAAGGAGCTTATATACTCCCTGTCAGCCAAGATGGACTCTCACCATACTTCCCTAAAACAGGAAATAAGAACATCTGTCGCTGATCTTAAGAGGGAAATTTCCACACTTGGAGACAGAACTGAAACCCTCGAACATAAGCATGAAGACCTTGCAACTGATCATTCCAACCTTCTCGCATATTCTCAGTCACTGGCAGAAATGATTTCTGACCTTGAAGTAAAGCTAGCGGACCTGGAGGATAGGTCCAGGCGCAATAACGTGCGTCTTAAAGGTATTCCCGAAAGTGTTACTAATGCTGATCTCACTAAATTCCTTGAACAGCTGTTTGTAGAACTGGTTGGCTCCCCACCCGATCAGGAATCCAAAATAGACAGAGCCCATAGAGCTATCAGACCTAGGAACTCAAATCAGGCACAGCCTAGAGATGTTGTTGTGAAATTACATCATTACACTTTCAAGGAAAAAATTCTTAAAGCTGCCTTCACAAACAAAGATCTTCCGGAACCTTACAAAGAATTGCAGTTCTTCCATGACCTATCATCTCATACGCTCTCAAAGAGAAGGTCTTTCCAACCTATCACCCACTGCCTCCGTAAAAATTCCATAAAATACAGATGGGGTTTCCCAGTACGCCTGTTTTTCCAGCATGACGGACTTTCTTTCACTATAACCAATCTCAAACAAGGTATGGAGCTTCTCAATAAGCTAAATCTTATTCGGATCCCTCAGGCTATACCCTCAGCCAGCCCTGAGTTGAACACAAACCAAAAAGATCACCCTGTTGCCAGTCCCGCTAATTCTGATTCTACATCCTTGAGAGAGGAGACATTGGATTGTAGCCCCAAGCCTAGAAGATCCTCTCCCGCCTCCAAGAGAAGAAACACTACTCAACATGACAAGTAATTTCTAGTACCATATGGACATACCCCGAGGACTAGACAACTACTATACCTGAATTATACAGTCCTTTGAAGAAGAAGGAAAGAGAAGGAAAAAGAAAAAAAAAAAAAAAGAGACTCTTGGTGATCTTAATTCATTACTATACATAGAACACTTAGAAAGTAGAGTCCTCTACTAACCCCATTTCTTCCTTACAGGTCTCACCATGAGCTAAACTGCTGTTTCTATGCTGTAAGACTGAGAGATTTATAATTGTGTATTTAATTGTTGGGGTGTTAGTAATCCCCCCCTTTGATAGTAGTACAATGATTCATGTTTTGATAATGTACCCCCTATGCAGGTTAGGCCATTGGTATTAGGCCTCCATTTTTCACATTATGTAGGTGAATGGCCGATGTCTGAGTGTCTATGGGACCTTTTCCGGTTTTAGTCTAAAGATTTAGGTTCCCTATTAATAATATCCCTTGTGTGTTTGGTCATGCCTCTCATATATTACCTATCAGTATGTTATAACTGTTTTCTCACACGGTAAACCTTAATTTTAGATTTCTGATGTTGTAAATTTGAATGATTCTGATAAACATGCATTACAGCGCTGTAAACAATAGGCTCTTCTATCTACAGTTTAGCTTAGGCGATATTCAACTGCTGTATACCCACTGATTAACCAGAATTACTTCTAGCTGTGCCCTATTTATGTGGGGCCTTGGCTCCTTAGACATAATGATCTGGTCTTTTCCTTTAGTCTACTAGATACAATAGTTTGCTACCACATTGCATCTTAACTACATTTATTTACATATCCTTACTGTTTTAAAATTCCCAGTCATCCGGATATCAAAGGAAAAGAAGAGAAGGGAAAAAATTAAGAAAAAAAGATTTGATTGAGCAATTAATTTAGTGTCTATGGTGTAACTATCCTAATTGTTGCTAAAGATAAACACATCTCCCCTACACCTTAAAGTATTTAATTATAGGAAAATTATACACATATTTATGTATCTAGCAAAAGATCTATACAGTCCCTTACCAGATTTTTTTTTTTTTTTTTTCCAAAAAGATATAAATGAGGATAGGGTCTATACACGATGTGAATACATATAGGAAAGGGGATTTAATGAGAGGACTCTCCATGTTATATTGTAATGGTGTTCTATTGGTTATACTTATTTTATTGCTTGAAAAGCTGCTTTTATTTTCTCAGCCTATACGTCTTTAACCTGCTCTCAATCATATTACAGGTAAACGTCAGATGAGGTATGGATAAACATTATTAAAGTTTTGTTTTAGTTCATAGTTATTCAGAGACAGGGTTTCAATAGGTCTTTGTCCTGTTGGACGGTTGATTCTAAGCCTAGACTTATATTGATTATTGTTTGTCAGAGTTACAACCTGGTTGCCCCGCCCCGCCCCCCCTATTCTGGGGAGGTGACCAGTGTTTTACTATTTGCGACCTATGATTATTTTGACCTATGGTTATAGTTTATGATTCTAAACATTGATATATTTAATATTCAAAATCCCTTACTCATAGCGGTGCTTACCCGCTGAATATCCCCCTAACTCCCCCTTGAAGTTATAAGTATTATTCTTTTCCCCTTCCTAGATTTCAGTGCATCCAGGAAATTTTAAAGTAAACACCCCAGCCCCAGCATCACAAAGTAGGTATATTTACTAAAACTTTGACTTATGCTCTTACAAAAATAGAAGCTCTGGTGTAGATTTATAATTACGATATATACCTTGTTCTTCACTTACGTATCAGCGTATTGGTTTACCTTCCTTACCCTCAATTGCTCTTTCCTTCCCATTGCACCCTCCCCCTTTTTTTTTTTTTTTTTTTTTTTCTCTCCCCTAATATCCCAATATGGAATTAAATGTGATCACACATAATGTACAAGGCCTCAATTCTCCAACCAAGAGAAGCCTACTATATTCCAACCTTAGAAAACTTAAAGCTCATGTGGTTTTTCTTCAGGAGACCCATTGGATTAGATCTCCAGGCAACCAATTCTCTTTCAAAAATTTCTCAAATAGATTAGAAGCTTCCTATTCCACTAAGTCCAGAGGTGTGGCCATCTTATTCAAAGATACGTTACAAGTTGACAATATACACACCGAAATAGACCCAGAGGCTAGATTTGTTATCTCTATCTGCAAAATAAACGAACGAAAATATACCTTGGTCAATCTATATGCCCCAAATTCCAAACAAATACCTTTTCTAAAACGTGTCTTTAAGCTTGCTACTTTGATCAGACAGGGTACTTTAATAATTGGAGGAGACTTCAATTTAATATTGGATCCCCTAAAAGATAGAAAAGGGACAATCAGACCAGTTCCAGACAGAGCAACCACCTCCCTGTCTAATGCATTTAGGAATCTAGTTGCACAATACAGTCTTTACGATTCATGGAGAGCTAAGCACCCCTCAGATAATGATTATACTTTTTACTCTAGTGCTCATAAGATGTTCTCTAGATTAGACTATATATTCGTCGAAACACACACTCTGAACGACATACACTCCTCCAAAATTGAGGTAATCGCTTGGTCTGACCATGACCCCGTGGTTATCTCCTTCTTCCCCACCCATGCTGCAATTCCTAAAAAATGGAGATATGAAGCATGGCTAGTGACAAACCCCCACACGCGCCAGGAAATTAGAATCAAGTTACAAGAATTTATACAGAACAATGATAATCAACAAACGGACATTCAATTTATTTGGGCCTCGCTTAAGGCTTATCTTAGAGGGATTCTAATTAACAAAGCCGTAATAACTAAGAAAAATCAAGGTAGATCGCTCGCCGAACTCACATGTGAATTCAGGCGCCAAACTGCCTTTCTTAAATTACATCCCTCGGTGCAAGGCGCAAGACAGCTTAAACACTTAAGAGATGAACTTAACAAGCTGGAACTAATCAAGGTACAAAAAACCCTCTTTAGTCTCAAACAAACCTACTATTATCTCAGCAACAAAGCCAACACTATGATGGCATCTAAGCTCAGAATGAGACAAGCACAACGTGCAATATCCTCCATTTCGTTGGAGGGTAAACTTGCGACATCTCCGGGCGATATCGGAGAATTGTTTCGAACCTTCTATGCCAAACTTTATAGCTTAACCAATGAGTCCTCGATTGAAACATACTCCATTGAGGAAATAAACTTGTTTTTGGGAACTCTACAACTTCCTAAAATTAATGAAGAGGCAGAGGCCATGTTAAGATCCCCGATATCCTTAGAGGAATTGCGAGCTGTAATAGCTCAGCTTAAAAGTAACAAGGCCCCGGGCCCGGATGGGTTTACAGGCCACTTTTACAAAACTTTTGGCGACATCCTAGAACCAGTATTACTTAGAACCATCAACTCTTTTATGAATACCGGGTCGTGTCTGGCTGAATCCTTGGAAGCAGATATCATTACCATTTTAAAACCAAGTAAAGACCCTACTTCATGTCAGAACTATAGACCAATATCTCTGATTAATTCAGATATAAAAATTTACTCCAAAATCTTGGCCAATAGATTATCTAAGGTTGTATGCTCCTTGGTCCACCCGGACCAGGTGGGATTTATTCCAAACAGAGAGGGTCCTGATAACACCAGAAGGATATTCAACATATTATTTGAGGCTAAGAATAGGAAGATTCCCCTCCTGGCCCTGTCATTGGACGCTGAGAAGGCGTTTGACAGGGTCAGGTGGGACTATCTGTGGTGTGCGTTGGAGGCTTTCCACATCCCCCCTCAATTTATCAGAGCGATAAAGGTCTTATATTCAGCCCCTACAGCAAAAATCAATGGAGTCGGATTCCAGTCTACTCCTTTCAGTATCTTAAACGGAACCAGGCAGGGCTGCCCCTTATCCCCGATACTATTTGCTTTAGCTATTGAGCCTCTGGCTCAGCTCATCAGAAAAGATTCCGATATTACAGGCATTAACTTTGGAGGGTCTATACACAAGATAGCACTATTTGCAGACGATGTCACTCTACTACTCACGTCGCCATCCACATCCCTCCCGGCAGTTTTCAGATGCCTGGACGTCTTCTCCAGATGTAGCTTTTATAAGCTGAATTATTCAAAGACTGAAGTACTTCACGTAAATATACCAATTGCAGAATTGAATCTTCTGCAAAGAGGATTTGACTTCTCATGGTCAGCCGTCTCTATCAAGCATTTGGGCATTCATCTAAGCCCAGATCCTGATGTTGTAATACAGAAAAACTTTGCTAACCGAATACCGGAATTCCAGAAGCTTCTTGAAAGCTGGGAGTTCAGGGAATTCTCATGGACGGGCCGAATTGCAGCGGTCAAAATGACGCTCCTTCCTAAAATCACATACCTATTCAGGTGCATAACCCTTACGATCCCAAGGCCGATTTTAAACAAACTACAGAGCCTTATCTCGAGATATGTGTGGAAGGGTGAGAGACCCAGAATTGCCACGGCGATTATCCAACAACCTATTGTTAGGGGGGGTTTGGCCTACCCGAGCATCCTGATCTATCATGACGCTGCACGCCTGGCTCATCTTATGGGTTGGAGTCTGAGGGCTGACCAGCCCAGATGGTATGAAGTGGAACAGTCCCTTCTTCCTAGGGGTATCCTGCTTTCCGACCTTCCCTGGATTCCGGTACATGTTCGCACGTCCATTCAGATTACTCACCCTATTATCCTTAACACCTTGGTACATTGGGACTCCAGAAAAAACATGGAAACTATCGCCCCTCACCCGTCACCAATCTACAGGATACGAAACATCCTGATCTCTATGCCAGAAACCCATCTGAATAGCTGGTCTGAAACCGCCAACATGCCCACTGCATCCTTATACAGGGGGGAAACTCTCCTGCCATTTGAGGAGATTAAGGCTAAAATCCCCATTCCTACTACTCTGAGGTTTGAATATATCAGACTTGCTAGTATTCTCAAAGCTTGGGGGCTATCGGGGCAACCTACAAGAACCCCTACTAGTTGGGAGCAAAGATGGAACATGGGCAAATTACTGAGGGGCTCCCTCTCTTTCCACTACAATCTTATGATCATGCCGTTGCGACCTATAAAGCACAACCAATACAGGGCATGGGAAAGGGAACTCCAAACCGACGATGAGATTGGAATGTGGCTTGACGAGATTGTTAAAGCAAAAAAAATCCTGCATAGTGCAACCCTCTGGGAACTATATTATAAAATAACGACTAGATGGCATTTCGTCCCGGTCACACTGAATAAATTTTATAAAACGTCATCTCCCTTGTGTTGGCGGAATTGTGGGCATCTTGGCACACAAACCCACATATGGTGGGACTGCCCAGTAATTAGGGAAACCTGGGGATATGCGTTCTCCACTCTTCACTCGCTCAGTATCTTCTTAAGCCCAACGCCGTCCGTGGGTCTCCTGCACCATAACCTTCCAGTAATGTCTGAAGTGGACAAAAACATTACCTTGTATGTCCTTATGGCCACCAAGTTGGCTATCGCCAGGGATTGGAAACAGGCTTCTTGCCCTTCACCAAAAAAAATTAGGTACATAATTGATCATATTAGTAAGATGGAGGAGTTTGCCTTCAGAAGCTTGAACAAGCTTGAACTCTATCAGGAAATTTGGTGTAAATGGAGTAAGATACATGATTCCTAGACATACAAAAATATAGAATATTTGTTCTGGGATAAGCGGAATTTTTTTTTTTTTTTTTTTTTTTTCCCTCTCCCTCTCTTCCTCTATCCCTTCCCCCCCCCCCCATCCCCCTCAACTCGCCTATTAGGCTTACCGAAACCTTTGGTGTCTGGCAATCCTATCTATATACTTTCTATCATAATCCAAGGATGCAGAGCTACTCTATTAAAGAAATAAATCAACCATCAATCTAAATATGTTTTATTACCTATGTCGGGAAAAAATAGGTCTTATTAGGATGCACTGAATGATTTAAGATTTAAGGTCTGGACACTAGTTTAGCATCTAAAATTTCTTTCTATGCATATATGAAAGTGTCCTTCTCAACTGGGAAAATATTAATAAAAACACAATAAAAAATGAGGTTTTCATTTCATTTATATATGTAAGCTTTTGCTAGTTTAACTAAACTACTATGTTTCTCATGATTTATATAGTTTATACTAATCCTGTCATGTACAGATGCCTTTTGGTGTCTAAGAAGGTTTGTTTTTGATACCTTGTAAATGTTTTGACCGTTTAGATTGTGTATAAACTGGCCTTTTGTTTAGGCTATATGTGTTAAACTTATGCTATACCTCAATAAAAAACTGATTTTGAAAAAAAAAAAAAAAGGAGGCTTTCTAGTATCTAATTCTCACCTGCAGCTGAATATGTTAAATAAGTAGATATCAATGTAATATTTGGTTTCACTTGTTAAATACACTTTCAGCAATACATTCTGGCTTGCTTTCCATTGTTCACATATTGGCACCCCAGCAGACTGGAAATAAATGGTCATGTTTTTTAAACTGGGGTCTCATATACCTTTGTGTTTAATGGGAGGGAATAGGAACTCTTAAAGTGCACTTTGTTTCTAGTGGGGCAGGTGATCACAGTGTTTAATCCTAGAGGGTCAATTAACCATTTATTTGAAAGATTAGGGTACCTGCTTCTGCTGCAGGTATTTACCATTTTTACAGCAATCACCAGAAACTTACAGGGGCAAGCAACTCCCCTTTCAAATGAGAGGTTACTTGTCCCTCTAGTTTCAAAAAGGGGGGGCGAGGAGTTCCATTAGAGCCCCCCACCCAAAGATTAAACAGGATTTTCAATGTTGCTGCAGGTAATCTGTTTTTACAGCAATCACCAGCAACTTACAGGGGCATGACACCCATCATTTCAAAAGGGCAGATCCCTCTTTCAAATGAGGGGTAACTTGTCCTTGTTAGTGCTTCCAAAGTCCTCTTCCCCAGCCCCTTGGCTAGCTGTCTCTCACTGTCAGCTTTGGCAGCAAGACCCACCCTTGTGAGATCACCACTGGCACCATCACCACAGGGCGCTGCTGGTGACCTCAGCCCAGGGCGCTGCAGGTGACCTCATAAGTCCTACAGGGAAGAGACAGCAATGGGGAAAGGATAGTGCGGGGGTCCCCAGGATCCATATTAGAAGGGGGACCGCTGGATGACTAACTTGTGTCTCTCATCTGCACTGCAGGAGAGATGAGCATGACAGAGATGCCTTGTCATGCACATCTTAGTGGTTAAGAGCCAACCATGCCTTTTTTGTTTGTTTAAAATATCCCTGTATTGTTGCCAACAGGTTACTCTAAACATGCATCAAAATTCTTAAAAAAGATATTATATAGCAAAACAGACATTATCAATCAGTGCTTGCAAACTATGAGCCCATTCCAATCCACAAGAAACGTCTGTCTGAATTAGTAAGTTATAAAACAGAAGGGACATAAAACCCAACAGTTTTGTTCTTCAGGCATGTGCACGCTACCTACATAGGTATCTCTTCAACAAAGAATAACATGAAAACAAAGTAGATTTGATAATAGAAGTAAATTGTAAACTTTTAAAAAATGTATTCTCTATTTGAATAATGAAAGAAAAAATGTGTGTTTTCTGTCCTTTTAAATACACGAAAAAAGACAAAAAATAAACTGTATAAGAAGATTTTTACAGACCTTCACAGAAGCAAAAGTAAAATACGGCGACTGATTAAAGGGGACACTGAACCCAATTTTTTTCTTTCGGGATTCAGATAGAGCATGCAATTTTAAGCAACTTTCTAATTTACTCCTAATATAAATTTTTCTTCGTTCTCTTGCTGCATTTATTTGAAAAAGAAGGCATCTAAGCTAAGGAGCCAGACAATTTTTGGTTCAGACCCTGGACAGTACTTGTTTATTGGTGGGTGAGTTTATCCACCAATCAGCAAGAACAACCCAGGTTTTTCACCAAAAAAAGGCCGGCATCTAAACTTACATTCTTGCTTTTCAAATAAAAAGATACCAAGAGAATAAAGAAAATTTGATAATAGGAGTAAATTAGAAAGTTGCTTAAAATTGCATGTTCTATCTGAATCACAAAAGAAAGAAAAAATGGGTTCAGTGTCCCTTTATTGATAACCCCCTAATATATTTAATCATGTTTAATATTAATTTCTGACATGTGGAATTAATCATTTAATGTATAAAAAGGGGCGGAGCTAGCTCCGAGTCTAAACAGTCGCATGCTGCCATAGCTCCGGCTATATATCATTAATCTCAACATATTTGGCCGTTCAACTCAGCCTGATTGACAATGACATGGTGCCTACCAGATCACAGCACTTAAATAAGAAACCTGGTGTATAGGGGACATTGAAGAATCAAGCAATTCCGCATAATCTTGTGGCGTTTTTAGATGAGGCCTTGTGAGGGCGGCCATCTTTCAACTGTGTGCATTGGCAAATCACGGCTGCATTATAGTCCCCATGACCACCATGGTATCTGCTCTCTGCATACTAGACGACATCAGGGTTCTTTTGCAGAACTATCAGTCATCCTTTGCAGAGAATCTGCAGTCCACTCTAGATTAATTTGATGCGGACGACCTAGGAGTGTTCCAGGTGAAGCCATGTGTTGCGCCTTCAAGTGGATTAGCGCAATGTGGGGGCGCATCACTGAAGGAGACCTCATTCTCTAAAAGGGAGACTAGAGATTTGTGCTCGGAGTTATAGGCCTGCGAGGTGCAAATATGCATGCAAAATCCTAAGCAAGCCACACTGTTCTCCATGCTGGCCACCGGGAGAAAAACACATATTGCACCAAAAGCGGTAAGGCTGACCCTATCCCAATTCCACAGATACCTATTGGCTGGACTGCAGGGCGATCAGCCCTGTATTGTTCATTACCACATGTACTACAATAGAATTTGGAGCCCGGAGGTGGCGTTTTTCATGAAGGCACTGTTACCCTTGAGGTCGGAAGACGGGGTGTATCTGGGAAAAAGTGAATGCAGCCTCACCGGTGCTGGCTGGGACCTAACAAAACAAGGATGCAAATATCCCTTTGCTTTCACAGTGGAAAAGAAACTACAGAAACAAGGTATCGGTTGAAAGACTTTGTTTTATTTAAATGTATATTGCTCTCTAGGACACTCCATTGATGTGGTGGATATTTCACTTAGGGTCATCCTCATTACTGTTTGAAGTACATATATGTTTAAAAGCTGAATCTGTCCTAGAGGTAGTAGGTGTAAGTTATGCCTTTACAGTTTACCTTAGCTTATATTTTCACTGTTAGAATATACTCTATAATTGGAGGTAATTGTTTATAGTTATGCAGTTCACACACTGATACAGCTTGGGCTCCTACAGACTTGACATATCTCCGCTATGATTCACTACATGTTTAACTCCCTTTTGGGCCCTAAATATAAAGATGTATTCTGTCCTACATACCAAGATAGCTCCCATTATCTGTCAAATATGTGTACATAGATACTGTAGGGGTAAAGGCCCCTAAGAGCAATTGATGGTATTTTTTTCATTGCCCCTTCTGACAGCTATCAAAAAATTTGCATGGCACTATCTTATATTTTCCTAGTTTCAGCCTTAGCCTACATTAGTATTATACTTTTTATACCTAGTATTTTATTATAATTCCCCAGCACATACATGATAAATCACAGTCATAATGTCTCTTATCAATAAGGCAGGGCAATTGTTTTATATATCAAAGAACATGATTATTTTAAGGTACTCCCATCACTAGGAAGCCCCAGATAATCGCCACCGCTAAAGGCTGAATCTCTCTTATTCCAATAGTATATTAATTAATATAGGTAGTAAATATGGGCTCCTCCTGTGCTTAAAATTTTAAGCTGAAGGTTCAACCGCTCATATATATATATTACTCATCCTTTGCTTTCCTGGATTGTTCTCACAATATGCATTATAAATTGGCTGTGGTACTTTATAAGGTTTATCCACCAAGATTATTTAACAAGGATCCTCTACACTGGCTCTATGTTATACTCTGTCAGGGAAGGAGACTTAGTCCACTATGGGCAGTGCCAAGAAATCGTTCAGTGTCCCTAGCCTAAGTAATGATTTTCCATATATTAGGGAAGTATAGACATCCTCCCAGAGTAAGGTATTGATCTGATATGAAAAGGGTGCCTTTAGCGATGTACGCAAGGTCTCGCTCTCTCTTAATATAGACATCTGCTTCTGCTTGTCTACCTATCACTGGGTATGGGGCCCATGCCCAGACGGTGGGAGTCATTTGGGATAGTCTAGATGTCTTGTGTTCTATCTGAACCACTGTAAGTCATTTCACACCTTAATGTTCTGGAGGCATGTATAATTTTGGTTCGAGGGCACTTATATTTAGAGTATATTTAGATTTTATATGTTTAGTATAGGTTAGGGCACCAGAAATAACAGAAGTGCCACATTTGTCTCTTTCAGTTCAACAGTCATACCTTGCCAAATAGAGCTGTTCCCTTTGTAGGTATATAGATGTGTCTATGGAATGCTTCCCTCCAGGTCCCACCTGTCTGCCCTATCTTGAGGGCATTTACACAGAAGCTTTAGATTCAGAGGTCCTTATTCACAGTTATGAAGGCCTATGATTATTATCTGCCCCCCCCCCCCCCTTACATATATGGAACTCTAGTGACTTGTGATTATACTAGAGCATTCTTGCGCGGTTTCCCTCTAAACTTACCGCACTCTAAGATATTACGTCTACCTTAACATTTTTTAGTCCCTTTATATTGTAAGTTACAATTTACTATTCCTCTATTTTATGTTTTGGGATATCAAAAGATTAATAAATAATTTAGCTAATATATATTTTCTATATCAGTTATGCATAGTGCATTGCTACATGATTATTCCTTATCTATGCCATTATACAGAAACTTAACTAGTATACTTTCTCTATATCAGTTACGTATAGTGCATTGCTACGTTTATTCCTTATCTATGCCATTATACAGAATAGGAGAAAATATGGAAAAAGTGAGGTTTATTTTTAGTGTATTGCATACACGTGATGTAACGACTATGATTATACACTTTGGTAATATGACCGACATGCTTCTTTTTTTTATTTGTATATGTTTCCTTTAAATTTGTTTGTCATAGTACATGTAAAACCTCAATAAAAATTTTTAAAAAAAAGAAAGAGAGAGAGCAAGAGAGAGAGAGAGCAAGAGAGAGAGAGAGAGCAAGAGAGAGAGAGAGAGAGAGAGCGCAAGAGAGAGAGAGAGAGCGCAAGAGAGAGAGAGAGAGAGAGAGAGCAAGAGAGAGAGAGAGAGCAAGAGAGAGAGAGAGAGAGCAAGAGAGAGAGAGAGAGCAAGAGAGAGAGAGAGAGCAAGAGAGAGAGAGAGAGCAAGAGAGAAAGAGAAAAAGAAAGAGAGAAAGAGAGAGAGAGAGAGAGAGAGAGAGAGAGAGAGAGAGAGAGAGAGAGAGAGAGAGAGAGAGAGAGAGAGAGAGAGAGAGAGAGAAAAAGAAAGAGAAAAAGAAAGAGAGAAAGAAAGAGAAAGAAAGAGAAAGAAAGAGAAAGAAAGAGAAAGAAAGAGAGAAAGAAAGAGAGAAAGAAAGAGAGAAAGAAAGAGAGAAAGAAAGAGAGAAAGAAAGAGAGAAAGAAAGAAAGAGAAAGAGAGAAAGAGAAAGAAAGAGAAAGAGAAAGAAAGAGAAAGAAAGAGAAAGAAAGAGAAAGAAAGAGAGAAATAAAGAGAGAAAGAGAGAAAGAGGAGGCAAAGTTTGTAAAACTGAACTGTGGGTGTGGTGAGGGGTGTATTTATAGGCATATTGAGGTTTGGGAAACTTTACCCCTCCTGATAGGATTGTATATCCCATACGTCACTAGCTCATGGACTCTTGCCAATTACATGAAAGTAAGTGTATTTATATAACTGTGTTGGTTGTGCAAAACTAGGGAATGGGTAATAAAGGGATTATCTATCTTTTTAAACAAAAAATCTGGTGTAGACTGTCCCTTTAAATCACATTATCATTGTTTCTTACTGCAGAGTGAGTGCACACACAAACCTTATCAAGATCAGGTTTATCAGGGGCGAGATGACATATGCGGCGCAAGCTTCAGCGTAATTTCACCTCGCACATCGGGGTATCACATATACGGTGACGGCAGTTCATAAAGTGCCGTAAGTCAGATAAACTAGCGATGTCCAGAAATGTGCCGGCGCCTAAGAAAATAAAAACTAATATCAAATCTCCCGTAAAAGTCCAACCCGCCTCCTAAAAATAAACCCTACGCGTAAAAACCCTTATATCCGTAATACCCCCATATTGCAACTAATAATGAATGTATTAACCCCTAAATGGACAACCCCCCACAACACAATATGACTATTAACCCCTAATCCGCCACCCACATCACAATCTACCTAGTAAAAGTATTAAACCCTAAATCCGCCAACCCCAACATCGCAAACTACCCAATAAATGTATTAACCCCTAATCCGCCATTAACCCACATCGCAAAGTACCTATTAAAACTATTTATCCCTAATCCGCCAAACCCCCACAACACAATAATCCTAATAAAAATATTAACCCCTAATCCGCCAAACCCCCAAAACGCAAGTACCCTAATTAGCCTATTAACTCCTAATCCGCAAAACCCAACGCAAATAACTAATTTAATTACTAAGCCCCCTAACCTAACACCCACTAAATTAACCCTAAATTACATAAAATAATAAAATGCTAAATTACAATTAAAATAAAAAATCCTAACAGTACTAAGAAAAATAAACCTAAGATTAAACTAAAATAAATTAATCTAAAATTACCAAAAATAAAAAAAAAGTCTAACATTACAGAAAATAAACAAAAAGTATCCAAAATAAAAAATTTAAACCTAATCCCTATTATTATTATCATTTATTTGTATAGCGCCGCCAAATTCCGTAGCGCTGGGGAATCCCTATGAAAATAAAAAAAGCCCCCCCAAAATAAAAAAACCCTAATCTAATGCTAAATTACAAATAGCCCTTACAATGGAAGTTAAACGGCTCTTTTACCTTAAAAAATACTAAGTCTCCCCTCTAACAGTAAAACTCACCACCCAACAAACCCCCCAAAATAAAAAACCTAACACTAAAAAATCCTAAATTATCCAATGCCCCTAAAGGGGCATTTGTATGGCATTGCCCCGTAAAAAGGCATTCAGCTCTTTTACTGCCCTTAAAAAGGCAGTCAGCTCTTTTAAGAGTGCACAATAAATCCCTAATCTGATATCTACTGAAATCCTATTGGCTATTCAAATCAAATTTTTTAGTGTTAGGTTTTTTTATTTTGGGGGGTTTGTTGGGTGGTGGGTTTTACTGTTAGAGGGGGGGGCTTAGTATATTTTTTTTTTATTTTTTTTTAGGTAAAAGAGCTGTTTAAGTTAGGGCAATGCCCTACAAAAGGCTCTTTTAAGGGCTATTGGTAGTTTGGTATTAGATTAGGGAGTGTTTTTAATTTTGGTGGGGCTTTTTTTCATAGGAATTAGGTTTAATTTTTTTATTTTTGATAATTTGATTTATTATTTTATGTAATGTTAGACTTATTTTTTGTAATCTTAGATTAATTTAATTTTAGTTTTTTTTTATCTTAGTTGTAATTTAGTATTTTTTAATTTAGGTAATTGGGGTTTAGGGGGCTTAATAATTTAGTTATTTGCGTTGTGTGAAACTGGTGGATTAGGGGTTAATAGTTTTATTAGGTTTATTGCGTTGTGGGTTAATGGCGGATTAGGGGTTAATAGTTTTATTAGGTTTATTGCGATGTGGGTTAATGGCGAATTAGGGGATAATACATTTATTATGTTTATTGTGATGTGGGTTAATGGCGAATTAGGGGATAATACATTTATTATGTTTATTGCAATGTGGGTTAATGGCGGATTAGGTGTAAATATAATGTACTTTATTAGTTATTGTGGTGGGGGATTGCGGTTGACAGATAGATATTGCGCATGCGTTAGGTGTTAGTTAATATTTTCAGGCAGTTAGGATGCTCACATTTTCAGCGTAAGGCTTGCTGCGCCTGCCTTAGTGTGACGAGGTGAAAATGGAGTAAAATTTCTCAATTTTTCGCCGCATAAGCCCTTGCGCTGAATATGTGATACCAATTTGTGATGTGGTTCTATGTTAGCTTATGGGTTAGCTTATGGTAGTAAAAATTGCGTGCGACGGGTGAAATATATGCGGCAAATTTATATGTGGCGCTGTATATGTGATACAAAAACCGCGTAAAAACCGGCATTGCCGGCTTTTGCGGGCGACGCTGCATATGTAACCTTGCCCCAGATGTTTAATTACAGAGCCTTACACATCCTGAGAGCCAGGGAGTAGCATCTCCTAATATTTTACTAAGGCTGTTAGCTTTTTTTGACCATTCAACATCAACTATATACAAAATGCCCCATCAAGGTATGTGTCTGGTTTCTCAGTATTCAGTATCAGTTAAATCTTAAATTAAGCATAAAAATGTAACCCTTGCCATGTAAAAATTTAACCTCAGGCCCAAAGGCAACCACTTAGCCCTTCATCGGTTTAAAATTTGCATTCATTAACCAGAGTGTATAGATGACATATATACACACACATATACATATATATATATATATATATATATATATATATATATATATATATATATATATATATATATATATAAAAAAACAATATTAAAAGCAAGTTTCTAGTCAAAATTAAACTTTCATGATTGATATAGAGCATGCAATTTTAAGAAACTTTCTAATTTACTCCTATTATCAATTTATCTTGGTATCTTTATTTGGAAAAGCAAGAATGTAAGCTTAGGAGCGGACCATTTTTGTTTCAGCACCTGGGTAGCGCTTGCTGATTGGGGGATACATTCTTTTTCAAATATAAAGTAAATTAGAAAGTTGCTTGAAATTGCATGCTCTCTCTTATGAAAGTTTAATTTTGACTAGACTATTCCTTTAATTGTGAGGGGTTGGAAGTCTTGGTGAGTTCCCACATTTTTTTTTTTTTTTTTTTCGGACTTGACCCCTGGCTGTAATGTTTAATTTTATTGGTAATTTAATTCCATTAATCCATTCACAATATCAGAGGTTTCTGTCAGACTATTTTCAGCAATTTTTCAATCTTGAAGATATTATCACTAATTATTAATTTTGTAGTTCTCAAAACTGAGTTTGTGTCTGCAGATATAACATGCCTCTTCACAGCAAAAAATGTTTAATGGGACATAATCATAAGAGAAAACGAGTTTCAGATAGAGCATACAATTTCCAGATTTCAGATATACTTCAGTTATCAAATTTGCTTCATTCTTTTGGTATCCTTTGTTGAAGGAGAGCAAAGCTCTACTGGGGCCTAGCTGAACACATTGGGTGAGACAGTGACAAGTAGCTAGCTCACAGTAGTGCATTGCTTCTAAGCCTACCTATGTATGCTTTTAAAAAATGGATACCAAGAGAACAAAGCAAATGAGATGAGAAGTAAACATGGAAGATTGCTAAAAAAACATAATGTATGCGTACCTGATAAATTTCTTTCTTTCCGGATATGGTGAGTCCACGGAATCAAATTACTAGTGGGAATATCACTCCTGACCAGCAGGAGGAGGCAAAGAGCACTACAGCAAAGCTGATATATATATATATATATATATATATATATATATATATATATATATATATATATATATCCTTTCCTTACCCATAATCCCCAGTCAAAAATGGAAAAAGAAGATAACACAAAAGTGTAGAGGTGCCTGAGGTTTAAGAAAAAAATAACTGTCTTAAATAAAGGGTGGGCCGTGGACTCACCATATCCGGAAAGAAATTAAATTTATCAGGTAAGCATAAATTATGTTTTCTTTCCTAAGATATGGTGTCCATGGAATCAATTACTAGTGGGAATCAATACCCAAGCTAGAGGACACCGATGATAAGGGATGGACAAGACAGGTAGACCTAAACAGAAGGCACAACTGCCTTAAGAACCCGTCTCCCAAAAGAAGCCTCAGCCGAGGCAAAAGTATCAAATTTATAAAACTTTGAAAAAGTATGCAAAGAGGACAAGTTGCAGCCTTGCAAATCTGTTCCACAGAAGCTTAATTTTAAAATGCCCAGGAAGAAGAAACAGCCTTCATGGAATGAGCAGCGATTCTCTCAGGAGATTGCTGTCCAGCAGTCTCATAGGCCAAACGAATAATACTCCTTAGCCAAAGAGAAAGAGAAGTAGTCATAGCTTTCTGACACTTGCGATTCCCAGAAAAAACAACAAACAAAGCAGAAAACCGACGAAAGTCCTAAGTCGCCTGAAGATAGAACTTCAATGCACGCACAACATCTAGGTTGTGCAACAAACGCTACTTAGGAGAAGAAGGATTAGGACACAAAGAAGGAACCACAATGATCTGATTAATATTCTTGTGTGAAACAACCTTAGGTAGGAAACCTAATTTAGAACGTAGAACCACCTTATCAGAATGAATATAAGATAAGGAGAATCAAACTGCAGAGCCGAGAGTTCCGAAACTCTCCAAGCAGAAGAAATAGCAACAAGAAACAAAACCTTCCAAGATAACATCTTAATATCTAAGGAATGCATAGGTTCAAACTGAGCCTGCTGTAAAACTCTAAAAACAAGGTTAAGACTTCAGGGAGGAGTAACGGGCTTAAACACAGGCCTGATCCTAACCAAGGCCTGACAAAAAGATAGCACATCTGGCGCATCCACCAAACGCATATACAACAAAATAGACAACGCAGAAATCTGACCTTTCAGAGTACTAGCTGAAAAACCCTTCTCCAGACCCTCCTAGAGGAAAGACAAAATTCTAGGAATCCTGATTCTACTCTAAGAGTAGCCTCTGGATTCACACCAATACAGATATTTACTCCATATCTTATAGTAAATCTTTTTTGTCACAGGCTTACGAGCCTGAATCATGGTCTCAATGACCGACTCTGAAAACCCACGCTTAGATAAAAGCCACGATGGAGCAATTAGGATTACTGATACCCGCGCCTGCTTGATGTGGGCCACCACTTGAGGAAGAAGCGGTAATGGAGGGAAAGATATAGGAGTTTGAACCTCCAGGGCACTGCTAGTGCATCTATTAGATCCGCTTGGGGATCCCTCGACCTCGACCCGTACCTGGATAGCTTGGTATTAAAACGGGACGCCATGAGATCTATCTCGGGCGTCCCCGTCCCCCCCCCTTGCTGCATAGCTCTGCAAACCACTCGGCATGGAGAGACCATTCTTCTGGATGGAAATATTGTCTGCTGAGAAAATCCGCCTCCCAGTTGTCCACACCCGGAATGTGGATCGCTGACAGCGAACAGCTGTGGGCCTCCACCCACTCCAGAATCTGAGATACTTCCTTCATCGCCAAGGAACTTCTCGTTCCCCCCTGATGGTTGATGTAAGCCACCGAGATTATATTATCTGATTGGAATCTGATAAACTGGGACAAACCCAGAAGTGGCCAAGCCTTCAAGATTGCCTGTAGTTCCAAAATATTGATCGGGAGGGAGGACGACTCCTGAGTCCACAACCCCTGTGCCTTCCTGGCACCCCAAACAGCTCCCCATCCGGATAGCCTTGCGTCCATAGTCACAATCTCCCAGGATGGTCTTAAGCATGTCCCTCGGAACAGATCTGGACAGAGCCACCAAGAGAACGATTCTCTCGACCGGCTGTCTAATACAATCTGTTGAGACAGATCTGAATGATTGCCGTTCCACTACCTCAGCATGCACAGTTGTAAAGGTCTTAGCCGGAACCTGGCAAAAGGAATGATGTCCATGCAGGACACCATGAGACCAATCAATTCCATACACTGAGCCACAGAGGGACTCAAGGAGGACCGAAGGGCAAGATATGCAACCTCTCTGGTCTGTTAGAAATATCCTCATGGATATGGATTCTATTATAGTACCCAGGAATTCTACCCTGGTACTTGGGATAAGAGAACTCTTTTCCAAGTTTATCTTCCATCCATGTGATTGAAGAAGACTGAAAAGAGACTCAGAGAATTCTTTCGCAAGACAAAAGGATGGTGCTTGCACCAGAATATCGTCCAAGTATGGGTCTACTGCAATACCCTGAGTTCTGGCTACAGCTAGAATAGCCCCCAGAACATTCGTAAAGATTCTTGGAGCAGTAGCTAGGCCAAATGGAAGGACAATGAACTGGAAGTGCTGGTCCAGGAATGTAATCCTCAGGAACTGAAAGTGTTCCCTGTAGATCTGAAGGACGCTTACCTTCATGTTCCAATCCATAGTGGTCATAAACTGGCCTTCCTGAATTAAAGGAAGGATGGACCTTATTGTCTCCATCTTGAAGTAAGGGACACTGAGAAATATGTTTAAGCACGTTAGGTGCAGAATTTGGCAGAAAGTTCCCTCCTCCTTTGGGACCACAAAAAGGTTTGAATAAAACCCCAAACCTTCTTCGATAGGCCCTGGGACAACAACTCCTAAGGAGGGTAGATCCCGAACGCAACCTAGAAAGGTATCCCTCTTTTCTGGTCCAGTAGACCGATTCATGAGAAGGAATCTGCCCCTTGGCGGATGAGATTTGAACAAGTAGTAAGAAGTGAATACAGCGCCAACAAGAGGCCAAGGGATAAATATACTCACAGAGAGATAAAAGAAGATTATTTAATGAACCATGTTAAAAAGCATCAGTAATAAAAGACTATATATAAAAAATGTAAAAAGCACATATAAATAAAATTACAAATACAGGAATATCTTACAGAAGCGGCTCAAAGGGCCAAAGCTGATAATTACAATAAAAACAGAGGTAATAACAGGTGATCAGTGTGAGTGGTACACCAGAATAAGAGTGTATACTAATAAAACAGAATAAGCCTAAGTACAACTGTAGCAAGTGCATCAAGCAAAAAACTAATAAACAATAATACAAACAATAGTGTTCAAAATAAGTGTTCCAAAAATAGTGTTCCAAAAAATAGAAAAATGCACTGCAGTGCAAAAAAAGGGGGGTAGCAAAATAATTGTATAGATACAATCAAATAGTGAGTGAGTGCAAATGGATATAAAAATGCTAGCTACTTAATCCAGTGAGGTTAAGATATAATTAAATAAAATACACAATATGCAATAACATAAAAAATAAAATACACAATATGCAATAACATAAAAAATAAAAAATAAAATATAATCCAAAAAAGTGTTCAAAAAGTTGATCAACAAATGTTAGTGAAGAACAAAAATAAGTCAATCAAAACAAAAAAATGGAAAAAATGGGTGATGAAAAGCAAGGTGAAAGTGAGGAAATTGATTTCTTCCAATGTTAGTTACTTTAACAGATCCAAATTCCTGAGTGTGGTTGCTGAAGTAGCTGATTGGATCCTAGCACCTGTCAGCTGCTCCTATGGTATCCTAAAAAGTGTCCCTGTAAAAAAAGAAATTCACAACATAGTGTATCCAATATGAGAATGAAGTAAAGATTAAAGTAATGCTTACCAATATGTCAACGCGTTTCTGCCCTCAAAAAAGGGCCTTTCTCAAGACTAGAATATTGGTAATGGCAGCTGGCCTTATATACAGTTTAGAAGTAGCCTATATGGTAGTTTAATTGATTAATTGTATTGTTTGGGCGCCAAATCCCTCCACTTCCTGTGTAACATCTAAAAGATTCCCCCATAAAGTGTAGCATCACTTCCTGTGTAACATCTAAAAGATTCCCCTCCACTTCCTGTGTAACATCTAAAAGATTCCCCCATAAAGTGTAGTATCACTTCCTGTGTAACATCTAAAAGATTCCCCTCCACTTCCTGTGTAACATCTAAAAGATTCCCCCATAAAGTGTAGCATCACTTCCTGTGTAACATCTAAAAGATTCCCCCATATGGCAAACCGGAAGTATATAAATTTTCCCGGATTAATTGTATACATATCTAAATATATAGGTCATTCAAAAGGCATGTATATGGCCTTAGATTTATCCAGTTGTTTCTTTCTCGATTGCCGGTATCTTTGTTTTGGCTTACCAGTTTCAAGCCCAATATCGGAGCTACCCGGTAGTGACGTAACCGTTGACGTCACTTCCGGTCCGGCGATATTACATAGACAAGCCGCTAGCAACATTAGCATGCTGTACAATGCTAATATATGCGGCTGTCAGTTACGCCTCCCATCTAGTATATTAAATCCTTAGAGAGCCCTGGGGATAAAGATGTCAGAACAATGCCCACCAATGTGTCAATAAAGGGGATAAGTGTCAAGGCACTATTGGCCCCCAAACGTTATAACGATAGATAAAGGCTATGTAATCACAAACATTGAGATTTACAAAAAACTAACACATATTTTATGTCAGTGGGACAAAGGAAACAATAAAAACAATAACGGCAAGTATTTTTGGAAATTAAATAACGGTTTTGTTATCTATTTCTCTTAAGTCCAAAGGGGTCAGATAATATTTTCTTTCTATAGCCATATTTTATAGATCCATCATTATACTAGTAGATGGATTGAATGATCTCAAATATTATAATATGTGTTAACATATTGTCAAAGTGTGGTTAAGATACACTGGTAGTGGATTAAGTGATCTTAAATATTATAATATGTGTTAACATATTGTTAAAATATTTTGAGATATGTTTGACATTTCATAAAGAGAAGAGAAGTTGTATATACTTTTATGGATCCTTCAATGTCATTGAGTCATGCTCAGATGGTAAGATCTCGCATATTTATAAGAAATAAAGTTATTTTAATTTATTTTATAAAAGATCAGAATCATAGTGAGAGGAGGAAGAAATTAACCTGTGATGAATTATTTACAGAGGGCAAACTGCTTAGTTATTAAAAAAGTCCTAGAATGTATATATATATATATATATATATATATATATATATATATATATATATATATATATATATATATATATATATATATCTCGTTTGCTCCAAAATTTGAGCATAGAGAATACAAAGTCCCAATAGAAACAATTTAGACTTAGTTGTCCATCTATCTGATATGTAAAATTAGTTATATGTATATAAAGATATAGATAAAACCAGGACATGGTATCTCATATTTAGCGAGAAATAAAAGGGATATGTACCTGATTCTGGTCGCATAAATATATTAGATTACAACGCCATCATAGTAATTGAATAAGGAAACTAGTGATAGCTGGACAAGTCCAGTGTATAAATTTCTATGTCAGAGAAAGAAACATTCAAGTGTATGCTCATGAATGTAATTAAGGGTATATATATATATATAAAAGGGTATATAAATAGGAAACAGTCTACATTTGCTGTTTAATAGTTGAGAACTAGAACAATAGAGGAAAATAGAGGAAAAAGCCTTCTTCTTATGTTAATAGGATAACTGTATAGATGTCCACACTAATTGCTTTGAAGATTGAATCTGCAAAACCTACTTTTAAATCATTCTAACCCACAATTATATAGTATTGTGGAGCTTAGATTTTAATGGTGATCAGAAGATCAAACAGAAGATGGTAAACAAATATGTGGTAGGGTGAAGGGTAACCTTAAGCAGACAAAAATTGATACGCAATTAATGAGTAAAAATGGATGAACTTCTATATATTTGGGTGGAGGGCTACAATGCCTATATAATGAGACTTTGGATTGGATATATATACGATACCGGACCTTCTATAAATTTAGGTCTTTATAAAGGCTAAATTGTGTAATAACCCAGAAGCTTTAAAACAGCAGGTTTATAGAATTCTAAATGATACAGCACTATCTTATAAGTCTAGCTTGTGTCTTTATATAGACTAGTTGTTCAATAGCCCAGATGATTCAAAGGTCTTTTTGTTTTTTTAAAAAGTCTTTGGAGAGGAATTTTATACTGTCCTATGAGGACATTGGCAGATACATATCATAAATTGAAGAGGTAGGTAAGATCCTCCCTATTATTCAGACCTTTCGGGTGTAAGCAGTCTAATAAGAAGATCCATTTGGATTCTGCTTTCAAGAGGCTCTTTTCAAAATTACCCCCTCTCCAGTTCTTGGCAACTTTTTGTATACCTATAAATTTCATGTCTTGTATTCTACCATTGTGCTTCGTGGCAAAATGTTTATAAAGTGTTGTTTCTTTATTTTGTTTTTCGATCAACAGTATGTGCTCTCTGAGGCTTCTAGAGGTTTGGCCAATGTATTGGAGCCCACATGAGCATTCCATAAGGTAGATTATCCCCGTATTTTGACATCTAATCAGATCTTTGATAGTAAATTCTTCTCCAGTCTGATTGGACTTGAATTTTTTAGTCTTTACCCCTCTTCTGCATGCTTTGCAGGTGGGGCATGGAAAAAATCCCTTTACTGGTCTCCCCATTGCATCATGTGTATTGGTCTTCTTCTTCTTGGGTAGACTTGGTGCTAATCTATTTTTGAGATTTCCTGTCTTTCTATAAACGAATTTTGGCTGGTTGGGGAGTTTATCTCCAATAATGTCGTCATTTTTTAGAAGGTGCCAGTGTCTTTTAAAGATATTTTCAATGATGTATCGATTGCTGCTGTATTCTGTTATTAATGGTACATTTATAGCATCCTCTGTCTCATATTGCTTATGATCTTTGTATTTGGTTAACTCTTTCCTCTCCACCTGTCGTACTTCTTCTATTTTTTGGTCTAGATGTTCCTCCTTATAACCTCTTTCCACAAATTTCTCTTTTAGTCGTCACTTGTTTTTTCCCAGGTTTCGATATTTGAACAATTCTTTCGGACCCTTAGGAATTGGCTCTTTGGGATATTTTCTTTCCATTTCTCATGGTGGCAGCTCTCATAGTGTATATAGCTGTTACTGTCAACCGATTTGAAGTACGTAGATGTTTCCCATTTTCCGTTTAGAGCTTCTATTTTTAGATCCAAGAAGACGATTTCCTTAAAGTTCCAGTTGTAGGTGAACTTCAAATTCTGATGGTTTTGATTCATGACCTCAATTGTGTACAAGAGATCTTCTGTTGAGCCCTTCCAGACTATTAGGACATCATCAATATATCTGCGGTATAGGACCAGGTCCACGCTCGCTGGGCATGAATCCCAGAAAATGCTCTCCCATCTTCCCATGTACAAATTAGCATAGCTGGGCGCGAACCTGGTCCCCATAGCTGTCCCGCAAATTTGTTGGTAGTACATCCCTTCATTGTTAAAATAGTTGTGTGTAAGAATGTACTGGATGCTATCCAATATGAATTTGGCCTGATCTTCTAACATCAGTGGATCTTTATCCAGAAACCATTTGATTGCCTCAAGTCCTTCTTTATGAGGTATGCTGGTGTATAATGCTGCTACGTCGCAGGTTGCAAGGATATAGCCTTCTTCCCATGGTGTGTTGTCTAAGATATTTAAGACTTGTGTTGAGTCTCTTAGATATGACGGGAGGGCCCTTACGTACTTCTGTAGATGTTGGTCCACATACTCCGATAAGTTGCTTGTGAGAGAGCCAATTCCAGAGATAATAGGACGACCCGGAGGGTTCGTTAAAGTTTTGTGTATCTTGGGTAAGTGATACAGTATAGGTGTTATAGGATGGTCAATGTCCAAATATCTGTGCTCTTTTTCGTCTAATATACCCATTGTTCTAGCTTTTGTTAACAGTTCTCTGAGTTCTTCTTGGAAACCTGTAGCGGGATTCTGTTTCAGCTTCAAATACGTTGTTGTGTCCTTTAATAGGCGTTGGTTTTCTGCCATATATTTATCTCTGTCCAGGATGACGATTCCCCCTCCTTTATCGGCTGGTTTTATCGTCAGTTGGTTATTTTCCTCAAGACTTCTGATAGTCTCTATGTGTTGCCTGGACAGATTTTGTCTTATCCTCTTCAATTTCTTTGGTTTGATATCTCTGATGTCTTTAGTAACCATGATCTCAAATGCATCAATGGCATTTCCCTTTGCATAAGTAGGGTAGAAACTTTATTTCGGTTTCAATCCTGTATGTATATAGTTGTTCCCAGCATCAGCTGTAGTGTAGCTTTTTGGTGCCATGGATTCCAAAGGAGATTTGAGAAAGTATCTTTTTAAGGTTAATTTCCTTATAAATTCCTTTGTATTAGTAAACGTTTGGAATTTATCCAGGCTTCTAGTAGGAGCAAATGAGAGGCCGTATTTCAGAACTTCTCTCTCTTCTTTTTTAATGTCATGCCTGCTGAGGTTAAAAATGCCATCGCCAGAATTTATGTTCCTTCTGTTGTCAGAGATACTTGTTTCTATATCTGACTTAGAGGATGTAGCTGTTGGAGATCCTTAATATATGGCTCCAGTCCTTCTTTATCATTTCTGTGCAGTACCTTAATTTTCTTCTTCGTTTTGCCCCCTCCACGTTTGCCTCTGATTCTCTTCTTCTTTGTTGTTTTTAGTTCAGACATATTTGTTGTTGTTGTATTGTCTTGTCCTTTACTGTTGAAGGGTTCATTCTTAAAAAATGTGATGATGAGACAATATGGTTCAGAGAATTCCCCAAGTTGGTGTCCACATCTGAAATCTTTTTTTGTGGTTGTTCACCCTGTTTGACGATTGTACCGGTCTTCTTAGATCCCTCCTTACCGTATGGTTCATGGGTTCTCCTTACGTATTCGTTGTGATTTTGATCATTCCTTGGTGCCTCAATGTTATCCTGATGTGTAGACTTATGTTTCGGAGTCCAATAGTGGTTGTTTTTCTCTTCTGTATAATAGTAGTTGTGAGGGTAATTTCCTTTTTCATCTTTATGATAGCTTCTTTGTGTCCCTCTCCTATGATTCCATGGTGAGTAGTTATTTTGACCATAGTTTCCTCTGTCTCTATAGTTATTCCTCTGAAATCTATGTTGGGAAGTTGGTTCCCATGGTTGTGCTGGGATATCATAGTGCCTATAATAGGGTTCTGATCTAGAATATTGTGACCCCCAATGGTTTCTATTATCCCTTCTCTGATGGTATAGGTCCTGATAGTTGTCAGCCCCATTCCATTCGTATCGATTAGGGCTATATTCTCTATATGGCCTATTTCTCTGAGATCTATTCACATAGAATCTTGGAATTTGTGGACGAGGTCTATCAAACCTAACCTGCTGTGTTCTCTGATGTGTTCCTAATGGTGGATCTTCAGGAATTTGATTTGGTTGTTCTAGTGTGTCACCCTCCATATTGTTTCCACCAGAATTAAATTCTGTTTGATTCATTGTATCATCATTACCAACCTCATTTGTTTTTTTCTCATCTAGTTCTCTTCTCAGCTTTTTGGTTTTCTTTGTAATCACGTCTTCTCTAATTTTAGTGACTTTCTTGACTAAATTTACTTTTCTGTCAGTGATGTCAATACCTGAATTTTCTAAATTCATCAAAATTTGCTCATCCTCCTTTATTTCACTATCCGTTTCTTGCATTAATTCTTCCCTATAGTCTATAATAATGTTCATTAAAGTGACTGAGGCAATAGATAATGCCTCTGCCCATCTGATCGAGTATTTTGGTTTACATATAGGGAAAGCACAGTCTTTTGTGACTAATAGACCCTTAGGCACAATCTCAAGTTCAAGGCATTTCTTAAGAAATAATATATCAGCCTTATATTTTACCTCAGAAACCAATAGTTTTTCAAGGTTTTTGAAAATGGTTTGAACATCTAAACAGTCATCACCTTCTATAGGACCTGGTCCTATACCGCAGATATATTGATGATGTCCTAATAGTCTGGAAGGGCTCAACAGAAGATCTCTTGTACACAATTGAGGTCATGAATCAAAACCATCAGAATTTGAAGTTCACCTACAACTGGAACTTTAAGGAAATCGTCTTCTTGGATCTAAAAATAGAAGCTCTAAACGGAAAATGGGAAACATCTACGTACTTCAAATCGGTTGACAGTAACAGCTATATACACTATGAGAGCTGCCACCATGAGAAATGGAAAGAAAATATCCCAAAGAGCCAATTCCTAAGGGTCCGAAAGAATTGTTCAAATATCGAAACCTGGGAAAAACAAGTGAGACGACTAAAAGAGAAATTTGTGGAAAGAGGTTATAAGGAGGAACATCTAGACCAAAAAATAGAAGAAGTACGACAGGTGGAGAGGAAAGAGTTAACCAAATACAAAGATCATAAGCAATATGAGACAGAGGATGCTATAAATGTACCATTAATAACAGAATACAGCAGCAATCGATACATCATTGAAAATATCTTTAAAAGACACTGGCACCTTCTAAAAAATGACGACATTATTGGAGATAAACTCCCCAACCAGCCAAAATTCGTTTATAGAAAGACAGGAAATCTCAAAAATAGATTAGCACCAAGTCTACCCAAGAAGAAGAAGACCAATACACATGATGCAATGGGGAGACCAGTAAAGGGATTTTTTCCATGCCCCACCTGCAAAGCATGCAGAAGAGGGGTAAAGACTAAAAAATTCAAGTCCAATCAGACTGGAGAAGAATTTACTATCAAAGATCTGATTAGATGTCAAAATACGGGGATAATCTACCTTATGGAATGCTCATGTGGGCTCCAATACATTGGCCAAACCTCTAGAAGCCTCAGAGATAGGCTCAGAGAGCACATACTGTTGATCGAAAAACAAAATAAAGAAACAACACTTTATAAACATTTTGCCACGAAGCACAATGGTAGAATACAAGACATGAAATTTATAGGTATACAAAAAGTTGCCAAGAACTGGAGAGGGGGTAATTTTGAAAAGAGCCTCTTGAAAGCAGAATCCAAATGGATCTTCTTATTAGACTGCTTACACCCGAAAGGTCTGAATAATAGGGAGGATCTTACCTACCTCTTCAATTTACGATATGTATCTGCCAATGTCCTCATAGGACAGTATAAAATTCCTCTCCAAAGACTTTTTAAAAAAACAAAAAGACCTTTGAATCATCTGGGCTATTGAACAACTAGTCTATATAAAGACACAAGCTAGACTTATAAGATAGTGCTGTATCATTTAGAATTCTATAAACCCGCTGTTTTAAAGCTTCTGGGTTATTACACAATTTAGCCTTTATAAAGACCTAAATTTATAGAAGGTCCGGTATCGTATATATATCCAATCCAAAGTCTCATTATATAGGCATTGTAGCCCTCCACCCAAATATATAGAAGTTCATCCATTTTTACTCATTAATTGCGTATCAATTTTTGTCTGCTTAAGGTTACCCTTCACCCTACCACATATTTGTTTACCATCTTCTGTTTGATCTTCTGATCACCATTAAAATCTAAGCTCCACAATACTATATAATTGTGGGTTAGAATGATTTAAAAGTAGGTTTTGCAGATTCAATCTTCAAAGCAATTAGTGTGGACATCTATACAGTTATCCTATTAACATAAGAAGAAGGCTTTTTCCTCTATTTTCCTCTATTGTTCTAGTTCTCAACTATTAAACAGCAAATGTAGACCGTTTCCTATTTATATACCCTTTTATATATATACCCTTAATTACATTCATGAGCATACACTTGAATGCTTCTTTCTCTGACATAGAAATTTATACACTGGACTTGTCCAGCTATCACTAGTTTCCTTATTCAATTACTATGATGGCGTTGTAATCTAATATATTTATGCGACCAGAATCAGGTACATATCCCTTTTATTTCTCGCTAAATATGAGATACCATGTCCTGGTTTTATCTATATCTTTATATACATATAACTAATTTTACATATCAGATAGATGGACAACTAAGTCCAAATTGTTTCTATTGGGACTTTGTATTCTCTATGCTCAAATTTTGGAGCAAACGAGATATATATATATATATATATATATATATAAAAATACATTCTAGGACTTTTTTAATAACTAAGCAGTTTGCCCTCTGTAAATAATTCATCACAGGTTAATTTCTTCCTCCTCTCACTATGATTCTGATCTTTTATAAAATAAATTAAAATAACTTTATTTCTTATAAATATGCGAGATCTTACCATCTGAGCATGGCTCAATGACATTGAAGGATCCATAAAAGTATATACAACTTCTCTTCTCTTTATGAAATGTCAAACATATCTCAAAATATTTTAACAATATGTTAACACATATTATAATATTTAAGATCACTTAATCCACTACCAGTGTATCTTAAACACACTTTGACAATATGTTAACACATATTATAATATTTGAGATCATTCAATCCATCTACTAGTATAATGATGGATCTATAAAATATGGCTATAGAAAGAAAATATTATCTGACCCCTTTGGACTTAAGAGAAATAGATAACAAAACCGTTATTTAATTTCCAAAAATACTTGCCGTTATTGTTTTTATTGTTTCCTTTGTCCCACTGACATAAAATATGTGTTAGTTTTTTGTAAATCTCAATGTTTGTGATTACATAGCCTTTATCTATCGTTATAACGTTTGGGGGCCAATAGTGCCTTGACACTTATCCCCTTTATTGACACATTGGTGGGCATTGTTCTGACATCTTTATCCCCAGGGCTCTCTAAGGATTTAATATACTAGATGGGAGGCGTAACTGACAGCCGCATATATTAGCATTGTACAGCATGCTAATGTTGCTAGCGGCTTGTCTATGTAATATCGCCGGACCGGAAGTGACGTCAACGGTTACGTCACTACCGGGTAGCTCCGATATTGGGCTTGAAACTGGTAAGCCAAAACAAAGATACCGGCAATCGAGAAAGAAACAACTGGATAAATCTAAGGCCATATACATGCCTTTTGAATGACCTATATATTTAGATATGTATACAATTAATCCGGGAAAATTTATATACTTCCGGTTTGCCATATGGGGGAATCTTTTAGATGTTACACAGGAAGTGATGCTACACTTTATGGGGGAATCTTTTAGATGTTACACAGGAAGTGATGCTACACTTTATGGGGGAATCTTTTAGATGTTACACAGGAAGTGGAGGGGAATATTTTAGATGTTACACAGGAAGTGATGCTACACTTTATGGGGGAATCTTTTAGATGTTACACAGGAAGTGGAGGGGAATCTTTTAGATGTTACACAGGAAGTGATGCTACACTTTATGGGGGGATCTTTTAGATGTTACACAGGAAGTGGAGGGATTTGGCGCCCAAACAATACAATTAATCAATTAAACTACCATATAGGCTACTTCTAAACTGTATATAAGGCCAGCTGCCATTACCAATATTCTAGTCTTGAGAAAGGCCCTTTTTTGAGGGCAGAAACGCGTTGACATATTGGTAAGCATTACTTTAATCTTTACTTCATTCTCATATTGGATACACTATGTTGTGAATTTCTTTTTTTACAGGGACACTTTTTAGGATACCATAGGAGCAGCTGACAGGTGCTAGGATCCAATCAGCTACTTCAGCAACCACACTCAGGAATTTGGATCTGTTAAAGTAACTAACATTGGAAGGAATCAATTTCCTCACTTTCACCTTGCTTTTCATCACCCATTTTTTCCATTTTTTTGTTTTGATTGACTTATTTTTGTTCTTCACTAACATTTGTTGATCAACTTTTTGAACACTTTTTTGGATTATATTTTATTTTTTATGTTATTGCATATTGTGTATTTTATTTTTTATGTTATTGCATATTGTGTATTTTATTTAATTATATCTTAACCTCACTGGATTAAGTAGCTAGCATTTTTATATCCATTTGCACTCACTCACTATTTGATTGTATCTATACAATTATTTTGCTACCCCCCTTTTTTTGCACTGCAGTGCATTTTTCTATTTTTTGGAACACTATTTTTGTAACACTAATTTTGAACACTATTGTTTATTAGTTTTTTGCTTGATGCACTTGCTACAGTTGTACTTAGGCTTATTCTGTTTTATTAGTATACACTCTTATTCTGGTGTACCACTCACACTGATCACCTGTTATTACCTCTGTTTTTATTGTAATTATCAGCTTTGGCCCTTTGAGCCGCTTCTGTAAGATATTCCTGTATTTGTAATTTTATTTAAATGTGCTTTTTACATTTTTTATATATAGTCTTTTATTACTGATGCTTTTTAACATGGTTCATTAAATAATCTTCTTTTATCTCTCTGTGAGTATATTTATCCCTTGGCCTCTTGTTGGCGCTGTATTCACTTCTTACTACTTGTGCATATTTTTTGGAGGTTGGTTAGGATCTCTGTTTGGATACAGCTTGGGGATTACCTTAGCGCTTGTACACACACCCTTTTTCACTATTGACTTGCTTTCTAACCAGTGTACTAGCAGGATGAGATTTGAAGCCTATCTTGTATCCCTGAGATACCACCTCCAGGACTCACAGATCCTGTGCGTCCTTAAACCAGGAGTCTGAAAAAAGAGACTGCCCACTACACGATCTGATCCCGGATCGGGGGCCACCCCTTTATGTCTATTTGTTTTCAGCTGGTTTCTTATTCTGCTTGGATTTATTCCAGGACTGAGCCGGCTTCCAAGTACTCTTGGGCTGCTCAGGCTTGGAGTAGGATTGTTGTTGTTTGGATATGTCAGAACGAAAGGACCGAAAATTAGAAGATTGTCGTCTCTTAGACTTGTTCTTCTTGTCTTGCGGTAGGAAGGCACCCTTGCCTCCGGTAACCATAGAAATAATGGAGTCCAGGCTTAGACCAAATAAAATCTTTCCCTTGAAGGGAAGAGAAAGTAGTCTGGACTAAGAAGTCATATGCAGGCCAAGACTTCAACCAGGGCGCCTGGCGGGCTAGGACCGCAAAGCCAGAGGCCTTTGCATTTAGGCGAATAATTTGCATGTTCGCATCACAGATAAAAGAATTAGCAATTCTCAGAGCTTTAATTCTGCCTTGAATATCCTCGAGGGGAGACTCCACCTCAATGAGTTCCGACAAAAAGTAGCACCAATAGGAAGCCGCTCCGGCAACTGCAGCCGCCGGTTGAAACAAAAATCCTGTATGTTGAAACATCTTCCTCAGAACCGTTTTATTTTATTTTCCAGCGGCTCTCTGAACTAAGAGCTATCCTCAAGATGTATAGTAGTACGTTTAGCAAGCGTAGAGATAGCACTATCGACCTTAGGAATGGAGCCCCACAAATCCAGTCTGAAACCGGGAACAACATTTTAAAAAAAGAAGACGAGGGGGAAAAGGAAGAACCAATTCTTTCCCATCCGTTCTTTCTAATATTCGCCATTGTCACGGATACCAGACAGCTAAGGCTACCCCCCACCCCTCTACAACCTCACCCCTGGAAGCTTTTGTTTGCATAGTTTTGTGTTCTAAACTTGTTTAGAGAAGAGCTGGTCTATGACCTGGAAAACCCTCCTAGGCTGGCTGGGCTCCTGGAACTGCCGGTCGGCCGCCTCACAACGGACACCCGCCTAAGTCCTCTCAGGCTGTTCGGACTCCTGGAACTCCCGGTCGGCCATAGGACAGCCGCTAACTTTAACCCTGGTCGCTCTAGCAACCATGTGCCCCAGAGCTCCGCTCTTTTGGGGATTAGTAGCCCCTAGGGAGGACAAGAGGTGGGGGAATTACCGGAGGGGAGCTACTTTGGGAACCAGGGTTTTGGACACCCCTACCCCCATAACTTCTACAGGCTGTATCTCTGGTCCCCAATAACGGATCTGCGGCATCTGGGGACCGAGAACTTTCAAATGACACCCTGGAAGTGCTGCTGCTCCCCCGGGATCACCCCAAAACCGTCACCACTGTGTCCTGGGATTCTGTGGGACTATGGTTGCTATGGAGGCGTCGGTCAGTCTGGAGGGGCGGGAATGGCGGGAAAACTGTGGCATTGTCTCCCTGTCTTATCAAGATGAGCTGTCTGTATAAAAGGAGTGTGTGTTTTCAATAAAAGCAGTTCTATTTTCACCTGAATGCTAGTCTGTCTAGTTATTTGGGTGGGCTCCAGCTAAAATCACTTTCCTGGGCTACATATTATTATTATCATCATCAGGTATTTGTAGAGCGCCAACAGATTCCGCAGCGCTGTAAACGTAGTCTGTGTACAGGATAGCTTTTGTAGGGGTCAAGTGGGTAGAGGGCCCTGCCAAGAGTTTCACTGTTGTAGTCGGCTCTTATGAAGCGATCTGTAAACAGCTGGGCCCGTAGGCTTACATTCTAAGGGGTTCAAGGGGAAAGCAATGGAGTTAGGAAAGGTTAGTGTTGGTTGTATGCATCCCTGAATAGTAGAGTTTTTAGGGAGTGCTTGAAGCTGTTAAAACTAGGGGAGAGTCTTATGCAGCGAGGCAGGGAATTCCACAAGATGGGGGCCAGTCTGGAGAAGTCCTGTAAATGGGAATGTGAGGAAGTAACAAGAGAGGAGGAGATCCTGAGCTGATCGAAGGGGACGGGAGGGAGAGTCTCTAGAGACAAGTTCTGAGATTTAGGGGGGGAGCAGTGCAGGTGAGAGCTTTATATGTCAGAGGGAGGATTTTATGTTTAATCCTAGAGGCAAGAGGAAGCCAGTGAAGGGATTGACAGAGGTGCAGCAGATTAAGATAGGCGAGTAAAGAAGATGAGCCTGGCAGAGGCATTCATAATGGATTGTAAAGGAGCTATGCAGCAACTAGGTAGACCAGGGAGGAGGGAGTTGCAGTAGTTGAGGCGGGAAAGGATGAGAGTGTGGATTAAAATCTTGGTTGTATCTTGTGTAAGGAAATATCTAATTTTAGCAATGTTTTTAAGGTGGAAGTGGCAGGCATTAGCCAAGGACTGATTGTGAGGAGTGAAGGAAAGATCTGAGTCAAGTGTGACCCCAAGACATTGGGCGTGTGGGGTAGGGGTAATGATGGAATTATCAACAGTTATAGAAATTTTGGGGGTGGAGACATTGGAAGAAGGGGGAAAAATAAGGAGTTCAGTTTTGGAGAGATTTAGCTTAAGGTAGTGAGAGGACATCCAAGATGAGATGTGATGAAGACAGTTAGTGACACGGGTTAGTAAGGAAGGAGGTAGGTCTGGTGCAGAGGTAGATTTGGGTATCATCAGCATACGAATGGTATTGAAACCCATGGGACTTTATTAAGGAACCTAGTGATGACATGTAGATTGAAAAGAGAAGGGGACCAAGGACAGAGCCTTGAGGTACCCCAACAGAAAGTGGTAACGGGGCAGAGGATGCTCCGGAGAAGGCTACACTAAATGTATGGTTAGTCAGATAGGAAGAGAACCACAAGAGAGCTGTGTCGCAGATGCCGAAGGATTGGAGGGTTTGGAGCAGAAGAGGGTGGTCAACAGTGTCAAAGGCTGCAGACAAGTCAAGGAGGATAAGCAGAGAGAAGTGGCCTTTAGATTTTGCTGTAAGTAGGTCATTGGTAACCTTGACAATTGCTGTCTCTGTAGAGTTATGGGAACTAAAATCCAGATTGCAGTGGGTCAAGAAGAGAGTTTAGTGTAAGGAAATGGGATAGACGTGCGTAAACTAGCTTTTCGAGGAGCTTTGAGGCAAGAGGGAGTAGGGAAATAGGGCGGTAGTTGGAAGGGGAGGTTGGATCAAGGGAAGGTTTTTTGGGTATAGGTGTGACCAGAGCATGTTTTAGAGATGAGGGAAATATACCAGTGCTGAGGGAGAGGTTGAAAATGTGTGCGAGTATGGGGGTGAGGGTAGAAGAGAGGGAGGGGAGTAGCTGTGTTAGGATTCAACTGATGAAAGACAGTTGTTTGGATCTGCAACTGCGAAACCGTTTTAAAATGTCTCAATGGAGCTGAGATTTATCTTATCAGGAAGACAACCAGCTAGCTCACAGTGAATTTCTGGTAAGATACAGTTGAGGTATATTCAAGTATGAACCTGGTTATGATCTCAGAAATAAATCAGAAGAATGTCTCTATCTATGAGGAAGATATATATATATATATATATATAATTAAGCAGGCAGTCCTGATTAGCTGAACAGTGTCTCTTGTTATCATATACCAGGTGAGTAACAAATTGCAGTGATGAGAAACTTCAGATATATACAAATTAGAACATGTTCATGCTTACCACAACCTCAGGACACTTTGCTTGCAGTTTTTTTCAGTGAGAGGAGAGTCTCTGATCTGCAGCTGACAAGCAACAGTGAAGCAATGCAATCAGGTAAGAGACAGAGCGGCTGTATGGAAACTGGAACTCAATTACAGGTTGTTATTCCTTAGAGCCTTTAATGTAATTAGTCAGCGGCAGACTTAGTTACAGTGACTGTGACAAACAAAAGAGCAGAGGTTTGGTATTGTAGCACAACTGTTTCCTTTGAGAGGAGATGATTGCTGCAGCTTGTGGGAGTCAGCATGAAGTGGGAATCAGTCTCCCAGTTTGTAAAGATGCTGTGCTGCAGGCAGTTTAATGATTGGAAAGTTTCCTATTGTTTAGGATGCTTGAAATATCTCAGTAGATAAAGGAGATTAGTAATTTGTAATCCAAAATATCTTAGGATAAAGCAGAGAGCAACTATGTTACTCCTATAAAACTCACTAACTAAGCACTTGTCTAAGGTTAGAAGACAGGTGATATAGAGTAGGTAGGTTGGTCTAATGAATAAAGGTGGTATTGGAAGTTATTCACACAAGTCAGTTTAAGGTGGAATACCTGACAGAATCCCCCCTTCAAGCAAACCGCACCACGGTTTGTGGCCGAGGTTTATGAGGATTGCGTCTATGGAATTGAGCAATAAGCCTAGGGGCAGTTATATGAGACTCCGGTTCCCAAGTGTCCTCATCGGGGCAGTAGCTCTTCCAATGAACCAAGTATTGTAGTTCACCATTATGAATCCTGGAGTCAGTGATCTCCTTCACTTCATATTCCTCAGAGTCTATAAGTGGTGTTGTTGGTGGCATCACCTGAGTCTTGGTGATTTTAGCTGGTTTCAACAGGGAGACGTGGAAGGTCGGATGGATGGTTAAGGTAGAGGGCAACTGAAGGGTGACTGCATTCTCGTTGATTACACGAATGATCTGAAATAGTCCTATGAATAGACTGGCTAATTTTTTACTGGGAACTTGAAGTCGTAGATTTTTTTTATCGACAACCATACCCAATCCGCTGTAGTATATGGCGGTGGTGTTCTTCGCCCGAGATCGTAATAATTTTTCTGCACTACTTGTGCGTTCTCCATATTCCTGCGAAGTAGTTGGAAATTCTCAGTTATTTTATCAGCCAATGCTTCAATGGAAGGATTCGATGTGACTTGTTTTGAATTTACGGAGAAATTGGGACAGTATGCAAAATTAGCAAAAAATGGGGATAACTTAGTAGAGGAATTGGTAGAGTTATTGTACAAAAATTCAGCTAAAGAGAAGTATTTTTTCCATTCATCTTGATGATATGCACAATAACATCGTAGGTAGGATTCAAGCCACTGATTAAGGCGTTCAGCCTGTCCGTTGGTCTGCGGATGATATACAGTGGTGTATCTGTGTTTAATTTGGAGTTTCTGGCAGAGGTTTCTCCAGAAGCGGGAGGTAAACAGAGTTCCTCTGTCCATGGTTAGTATAGATGGAATGCCATGTAATCTAACAACATTATCGATTTAGAGCTGAGCGGTTTCAGAGGAACTGGGAAGTTTGCGAAATTGTATGAAATTAGCTTGTTTCGTAAACAGATCTATAACGACTAAAATGGTATTCATACCCGATGATACTGGTAGTTCAATGATAAAATCCATGCCCAAATGGGACCATGGTCTATCTGGTATCTGAATGGGCATGAGTAAGCCATAAGGAGCTTTCTTTTCAGACTTAGAAGATGTGTAGATGATGCAGTTATGTACATATTCCGTTATGTCTTGTATCATCTTAGGCCACCAGTAACTCCTAGAGATTATTTCATTTGTTCTTGTAATGCCTGGATGACCGCAGAGAGGAGGATCGTGGTGGTCCTTAATTAACTCCTTGCGTAGGGAGATAGGAATGTATAATTTATCCTTTTTGTACCATAAACCATCTGAGGCTTTCTGTAGATCGTCTGGAATATGGGTTTCCAAATGAAGAGCCTTGTGGTACTTAGCCTTGTCACAGTAAGTTAAGCCAATGAATTTCTCATGAGTGATGATTTCTGTTGGATTGTCATTATTTACAGGTATAGGATCTCTTCTGGAAAGAGCATCTGCCTTGCCATTTTTTGAGGCAGGTCTGTAGACTATCTGGAAATTAAATCTACTAAAAAAAAAAAAAAAAAAAAAAAAAAAAAAAAAAAAAAAAAAAAAGACTCCAGCGTACCTGCCGTGCTGAAAGTGTCTTATTCCGCTGTAAATACTCCAAGTTCTTGTGATCGGTATACACCAAGATGGGAAGTAATGTGCCCTCTAGGAGATGTCTCCAGTACTCAAACGATCTCTTAATGGAAAGCAATTCTTTTTCCCCTATAGGGTAATTCCTTTCAGGATGATAACTTCGAATAAAAAGCTATGGGATGTAAAGGGTGAGTGATATCTTGTCTTTGTGAAAGTACTGCTCCAAGTGCATACTCAGAGGAATCAACCTCTAAAACATACTGTAATTCCGGGTTTGGATGACATAATATTGGAGCAGAAGTAAAAGAGGTTTTTAGGAATGTAAATGCTTCTTCAGCCTTTGGGTTCCATTGGAATACGGTTGATGATCCAGTTAAAGCTGTCAGAGGTTTAGCTATTGTGGAATAGCCCTTGATAAACTTTCGGTAGTAGTTGCTAAACCCTAAGAACCTCTGAAGTTCCTTTCGGTTTTTTGGGGTAGGCCACTTTTCTACGGCTTCCACTTTGTTTGGTTGCATTTCAATTCCTTCTGGGGATATACGAGTACCCCAAAAAGGAGATCCTGGTGGTATGGAAAAGGCATTTTTCTGCTTTGGCATACAAAGTGTGAACTTGTAACCGGGATAAAACCCATCTCACATGCTTAATGTGATCCTCTAAAGTTTGTGAATATATTAAAATGTCGTCTAAATAGACTACGACACAAATATCCAACAGGTCCCTAAACACATCATTGATGTAATGTTGAAAAGTGTCAGGGGCATTACATAGGCCGAACGGCATTACCAGATACTCGTAGAGCCCATATCTGGTACGAAATGCCGTCAGCCACTCATCTCCCTCTCGTATGCGAATGAGATTGTATGCGCCCCTTAAATCGAGTTTAGTAAATATGGTCGCCTCATGCAACCGTTCAATCAGTTCGGGGATTAGAGGGAGAGGATATCTGTTTTTTACTGTGATCTTATTTAGTTCCCTGTAGTCTATGATGGGACGTAATGACTGATCTTTGTTCTTGACAAAGAACATTCCAGCACCAGCAGGAGAGACAGAAGGTCTTATAAATCCCTTCTTCAAGTTGTCGTCTAGATAAGACTTGAGGTGTACCAATTCAGGTTGGCTTAAGGGATATAGATGGCCATAGGGCATAGCTGAGCCCGGCTTCAAATCTATGGGGCAATCATAACTACGGTGAGGAGGTAGTGTTTCAGCCTCCCTTTTACTAAACACTTCAGAGAAATCTGCATACTCGGAAGGTATTTGTAAACATTCCTCAGACATGTTTATAGAATGAGGAGTGTTGAAACAGACTTTTTGACAGTGAGAGGAATCTAAATAAACCTGTAGAGTTTTCCAATTTTTAACAGGTTCATGTAGTCTGAGCCATTGCATGCCCAATACAATAGGGAAATGGGGGGAAGGGAGGACATCAAAGCGCAAAGATTCATGGTGGTTAGAGTGAGTACTTACTAATATGGGTAAACTTCACATTTATACATATATACAAATTAGAACATGCTCATGCTTACCACAACCTCAGGACACTTTGCTTGCAGTTATTTTCAGTGAGAGGAGAGTTTCTGATCTGCAGCTGACAGGCAACAGTGAAGCAATGCAATCAGGTAAGAGACAGAGCGGCTGTATGGAAACTGGAACTCAATTACAGGTTGTTATTCCTTAGAGCCTTTAATGTAATTAGTCAGCGGCAGACTTAGTTACAGTGACTGTGACAAACAAAAGAGCAGAGGTTTGGTATTGTAGCACAACTGTTTCCTTTGAGAGGAGATGATTGCTGCAGCGTGTGGGAGTCAGTCTCCCAGTTTGTAAAGATGCTGTGCTGCAGGCAGTTTAATGATTGGAAACTTTCCTATTGTTTAGGATGCTTGAAATATCTCAGTAGATAAAGGAGATTAGAACAGTAATTTGTAAGCACCTCCCCAGGGGGCTCATATCCAAGGCCTTTCCTCCTATATTGCAGCTTGCCAAGTCCCAACAATCACGCAAGAGCAATTAAATGATCTAAAACAATCCATTTCATTGCAAGAGCTACAGTCAGCCATAACATCTTTACCTAATGGGAAAAGCCCAGGACCCGATGGCCTCTCAGCTAGATACCACAAAACTTTCTCTGACATTCTATCTCCACACCTTACCTTCCTTTTCAATGAGGTCTCTGAAACCAATCCATTTCCTCCATCAATGCTGGAAGCCCATATTACTATATTACCTAAACCGGGCAAACCACCTAACACACCAGCTAACTTTAGGCCGATCTCTCTACTTAATGTAGATGTCAAATTATATGCTAAGATCCTTGCAACCCGAATCAATAGATTTCTTCCCTCTATTGTCCACATGAATCAGGCAGGTTTTATCCCCACTCGAGAGACCAGGGATAATACATCCAAAATATTAACCCTTATGGAATATGCATATCAATGGGAGGTTCCCTCCGCATTCATATCTATGGATGCGGAGAAAGCCTTTGACAGGTTAGATTGGCTTTTTCTGAGAGAAACTCTCCTTAGGTTTGGTTTTGACCAAGACTTAACAGGGAAGATATTTGCACTATATAACACCCCACAGGCTAGAATTAAATTAAATGATACTATCTTGGACACTTTTCAAATCTCAAATAGAACCAGACAGGGTTGCCCGCTCTCCCCTTTGCTCTTTGATCTATCGATGGAAATACTAGCTTCCTATGTCAGAAATCATACAGCCATCACAGGCCATAAAATAGGCGACACGGAATATAAAATAACACTCTACGCGGACGACATATTAGTCACCCTCACTAATCCCGAATCATCCATCCCTACGTTAATGCAAACATTACACATTTACTGACTTTATTCAAATTTAAAAGTAAACGTTGCAAAGTCGGAACTATTAAGCGTACACCTTTCATCCAGGACCATACAAAACATACACCAACAATTTGACTTCAGAAACCAGGAAAAAGCAATTAAATACCTAGGAGTGCATATTTCCCCATTCATCCAAGAAACACTAACATTAAATTATAAAGCAATCTCATTACAAATTGACTCCCTACTTAGGGACTGGAATAATAAATTTCTCTCCTGGTTAGGTAAACTAAACGCGATTAAAATGATAATTTTGCCCAAAATATTGTATCTCATGCAGACATTACCGATACCCCTTCCCGACCGCATGATATTTCAGCTTCAAAAAACATTAAACTCTTTTATCTGGTCCCATAAGAGACCACGCATCGCGACAGCCACAATATACCGCCCTAAAGACCTGGGAGGTCTAGGTGCCCCGAATCTGCAACAATATAGACAAGCTACTTTTCTAACTAGAATAGTAGACTGGTGCAAACATGCTCCCAATAAAGAATGGGTTTTATTAGAACACCACTTAACTAATGACACCACACTCAGTGGCCAATGTTGGCTTCCAGCCAATAAGAGAACCTTACAGCGCACAACTCCTACCTCCACAAGAGAAACTTATAAAATGTGGGATAAGATTATAACGAAGCATAAGCATATATCTACAACGTATTCACCTCTCACTCCACTCGTGGGAAACTCATCCTGCCCAGTACAATTCAAACCACATGACACTGAAAGCACAGGAATTCAAGAGTCCCTACCCACATATATCTTTTTCCAAGATGGGAAAGTTAAAACTCAGGCAGAAGTTACCTCTAGTTGTGGAGATATATTCTCGAACTGGCTAACCTACTCACAGGTAATACACTACCTCACAACACACCCTTTCAAGACCCATTTCACACGTACCCTTACCCCTTTTGAAACTCTGTGCAGAACAGAACACCCCAACAAAGGTATTCTCTCGCTTACTTATAAACAGATTACTACTACATATTTAAATACTTTGCCCTCCTATGTTGCAAAATGGGAAGCAGAAGTGAGGGAAACTCTAACTCCAAAAACATGGCTAGATATCTTTATGCATATGAGCAGATCCTCGTCCTCTATATCCACATTAGAAATTAATATGAAATTGTTGTGTAGATGGTACTACACCCCTATGAGATTATACCGGCTTTTTCCTACCGCCCCAGCGACATGCTGGAGAGGTTGTGAAGAAATGGGCACCATGTTCCACATATGGTGGCAATGCCGAATAGTGAGGAAATATTGGGAATCAATCAAAACAGAAATCGAATCAATCATAACAGTTCCACTACCATACACACACTGGACATATTTGTTTAACCATTTCCCAAGGATCAAATGCCAGTTTAGGCTAGCATTATTAACCCTAATGATCAATTCCGCAAAAAAATTAATACCGCTAAATTGGAAAAAGACAGATCTTCCCAAAATCAAGACTTGGAGAGAAACAGTAACACATCACTTACGGTTAGAAAAATATCACTACGGACATACAAACCGACTTGACGATTACCACTCTATCACTTTCTTATGGGAAGAGTATTTAAACACACACCTAGTATAGTATTAGGTGATAAGCAATGGCACATATACTATCCTGTATCTCCTCAACCCTTCCTTACAACCTCGTAATTTTATTTGCACCCCTAACTTGAGTCTCAGGGTACAGATGGTCCCCCTACCTTTTAACCTAGCTGACCCTTAAACGAGTGCATCTATCCAAATCAAGGTAACCCCCCTTTTTCTTTTTTCTTTCTCAACGGCTGGTACACTGGTACATAGATTATTTTATAACTCAATAGACAAACCATTTCTATGTTCTAAGATCTCACTGTTTAAATGTTTTATTGTTTGGTTACATATCTACTTAACTGTTTGACCGCTCACATCCTGAAGATTATAGTCTGTCTGGACTTATCCCTTGCTTAGTGTACGGGATTTTCTTTAAAACAATTGTTTAACTAAACCTTCTTTTATCACATTGTGGTTATAATGCATACAATTCTGTGGAGGGGCTCTGACTCTATACTCAGAGCCGTTACCTCTCTATGAGATTTTGCTAATACCTTACTAAGGTGTGCTTTGCGGTTATCATGTTATCAATGTCTATCGATGAGTTCTGTATGTAACACTTTTTTCAAACTTTCAATAAAAATTATTTAAAAAAAAAAAAAAAAAAAAAAAGAACAGTAATTTGTAATCCAAAATAGCTTAGGATAAAGCAGAGAGAGCAACTATGTTACTCCTATAACACTCAATAACTAAGCAATAACTAAGGTTAGAAGACAGGTGGTATAGAGTAGGTAGGTTGGTCTAATGAATAAAGGTGGTATTGGAAGTTATTCACACAAGTCAGTTTAAGGTGGAATACCTGTCGAGGGGACAGGTAGTGAGGTGGGAGGACAGTATAAGGGCAGAAACTTTGTCCTCGTTAACAGGGGCAAAAGAGCTGCATTTTTGGATATTTGGGTGATTGTTAGCTTTTGAGGGGGTGGGAGATTGAAAGTATGTTTAGAGCTGATTTCACTTCTGGTGGAGTCAATTTTGTTGTTGAAGTGGCTGGCAAAATCTTGAGCTTAGAGAGAGGTTGTGTTAGGAGGTGGGGGTGGGCGGAGAAGAGTGTTGAACGTGGAGAACAGACGTTTAGGGTTAGAGGAAAGAGTAGAGATGAGATTAGAGAAATATTGTTGCTTATAAAGATTAAGGGAAGAAAAGTAGGAGTTCAGGATGAACTTGTAGTGAAGAAAGTCAGCTGAACTCTGAGATTTCCTCCAGTGTCGCTCAGTAGTACGGGAGCATCTGCGTAGGTATCATGTCAGAGGAGTATGCCAGGGCTGAGGATGAGAGTGTGGTTTCTGAGCTAAGGTTGGAGGGTCCAGAGTGTCAATGACCAATGGCAGATAGATTGGTCAGGGCAGGAAAAGGAGGCGACGGATGAGAGGAGAGGTTTGAGAGAGCTAGCAAGCTGATGCAGATCTAGTGACTTAGTGCTTCTGTGAAGTTTGGTGTGAGGGGTAGAGGTAGGGGGAGTTGTAGGTAGGGAAGTGATGCTGCAAGTTAGGAGATAATGGTCAGAGAGAGGAAAAGGGGAGTTTGTTCAATTTGAAAGAGTGCATCGATAGGTGAAAGTCAGATCAAGGGAATGACCATCTTTGTGAGTGGGAGACTCAGTCCATTGTGACAGGTCGAAAGAGGAAGTCAGTTGAAGTTGTTTTGCAGAGGAGGCAGAGGGATGTTAAAGTCGCCAAGAATGAGGGCATGGGTGTCTGAGGAAAGGAAATAAGGAAGCCAGGCAGCAAAGTGATCTAAAAATTGAGTTGGGGAGCCAGGGGGCGGTATATGACTGCAACACGTATAGAGAGGGGAGAGAATAACCAAATCATGTGTGCTTCAAATTAAGAAAATGTGAGTAAAGAAAATGTGAGTGAAGAGAAGGGCTGTATTTGTTGGAAGGAAAGTAAAATACCGACACCATCTCCTTGTCTATTGCCAAACCTAGGAGTGTGGCTGAAATGGAGACCCCCATGTGACAGTGCAGCAGTGGATGCTGTGTCTGAAGCAGAGAGCCAGGTTTCTGTAAGAGCCAGAAGGTTAAGAGAGTGGGAGATAAAGAGATCATGGATAGAAGTGAGCTTGTTGCAAACAGAGCGAGACTTCCAGTGTGCACAAGTGAAGGGGGAGGTGGTTTTAGATGTAAGAGGAATGTTATTAAGGTTACCAGAGTTTAGTTTATGAAGTCTATTGAAAGGCACACAAGGATGTGAAAGGCTAGGAGTTTGTGAGGGACCAGGATTAGGGGAGATGTCGCCAGCAGCTAGTATGAGCAAGAGGGAGAGTGACATGAGATGAGAAGCAGATTTGCAGTAATGAGACTGTTTTTTGGCTGAAGTGCAGGGGGAGAGAGAGTGTTTAGAAATAGGTAAAGTTCATGAGTACAAAAGTAAGGTGAGTATAAGAGAGATGGGCTAATGAACAGTGCAGGTGGAGAGGGAGAAGGAGTAGTTGAGTAATGTAGTTTGTTATAGACACAAGAGGTAGTAAAAAGGAATATGAAGATATTGAGCATTATTATGAAAGTGGGAACCAAGTAAACACATAAGACACAGTGTTACAGCAGCACTTGCAAAAGGATACAATGACATACATAAAACATAGTATTACAAGAGTACTTGCCTTATGTCTTGCCCTTTGCCCAATCCTTGTTCAATTCTTGTATAATTCTTAAAAATTAGTGCCTCACTTATAAAATGTTCACTTTAAAAATGTGAACATATGCTATTGTTAAAAAGTACACTGCCCTGTAAGCAATGCACACCCCTGTGCAATGTACATCCCCAAACTAGTGTGAAATATACACAGGCAGGGCAGTTAGCTGAGTCCACTAAATTTGTTCCAGGCAGAGAAAGGATCCTCAGGCACAGTTACCCAGTCTGGGTAGCTGAAGTCTGCCACAGGGTGGGATGCTGTCGGGCATCAGGGGTGGCTACAGGCTGTGGTCACTTGCTAGCTACATAGCTGCAGTCGGCAGGGAGGAGCAGGACCCCTTTGGCGGAGCTACCCAGTCGGGGTAGCCGGGGTATCCGTCAGCCATCTTAACCGTAACAGGAAAAGTCAAAGGAACTTTCCTGTCTTTGTAAACTCTGTCTAAATTATATCATAGGTTCTTCAGGCAGTGTGGCCTCTGGAACCTCTAACGTAGACAGAACCTCCTTTAATAAAAAACACAAGTGCTGAATTTTAAATCTAAAAGGACAGTTCCTTCGTAGCAGGAGGCTTAGATGCTAAGGACTCCAACCCAGAAAGTTCACCCTCTGAAGCTACAGAGGTTAACTCATCATCGGATACTTGGGACATAATAGCTAAATCCAATAAATATTTAGATGACTCCGGGTCAGGAGAGCTATGTTTAACCTTTATCTTGCGATTTGTTAGAGCAAGGAAATGCAATGAGGGCCGCAGACACCGCCATTTATAACTGTGCGGCAAAGTCCACAGGAACAATGGCCCCCTCCGGATGGAGGATTAGATGTGCTACGGGAACTGCATGTGGAGTGGATAATGTAGCAAGGGTAGTAATCTCACGAGATACCGAGTCCTGAGAGGTAGACGGCTCAGAGGGACTAAGAGCCTTAGCAGGCTTGTCTCTCTTCTTAGACTTTATAATGGTGTTAAGGCATGTGGAACATAATTGAGTGGGCGGGAAAACCACTGCCTCCTCACAATATAAACAGTTATGATTTAGTACAGAAGGGAGTATCTTCTAACTTGTCAGAGTCCTCCATAGCTCAGGTTATACCCACAGAAGGACACAAATAAAAACATTTTTTATTATAGAAAACTGCACCTTTATACTCACAATGGCTGGGGCACAAACCACCTCCTAGACCCAGACAGTTAACAGAGGAAACGCAGTGAAACTGGTCAACACTGATTGCTTAGGAGCATCTCCAGACTCTAACTTTCAACAATACTCTCACTGAGAGGTTAACATGACTACTTAAAACTCCAGTCCTATCTCGAAGGGCAGATACCCTTTTTCAGGACTCTCCGAATCTTCTGACACTTCTCTGCCTCCTCCTAACGTGACGAAAGGCAAAAGAATGACTGGGGTAATGAGGCAGGTAGAGTGATATTTAAGCCTTTGGATGGGGTGTCTTTGCCTGCTCCTGGTGGCCAGGTGTTGTATTTCCCAACAGTAAGGAATGAAGCCGTGGACTCTCCCTATCTTAGGAAGGAAATTGCATGTTCTTTCTGAATAATGAAAGTTTTAATTTTGACTTTACTGTCCCTTTAATGCTATTGCTCCCCTGCAAATCTATGTACAGAGAAACAACCCATACTAAAGTTTCAAGAAGCTCAATTAATAGAATACTGTTAGGAGTGGAAAAGATCTGCACAAGGACCTAAGTGTGAGGAGGAGGGGGAAGAATTAATATAAAATATAATGTTATTGTTTTAGTTATATAAAACTAACTAAATTGTTACGGTAATCATCAGTTTTCTCCTTCCAACAAAGTGTAGGTTGCAAAATTGATCAAATATGAATGATTAACGTATTAAAACTGGAGATAGTTCACCTCCCAATAATTTCATTCATTTCAATAACCTATATATGCATATCTAATGCAGGGCTCAACAAACTAAAATTATGTCCAGCTCCTAAATTTTAAAAAGATTTGTCGACCCCTGATCTAATGATATATAGCAAAATCAGTATTGGTCTTATATAACTGGAAAAATAATCTGAAAAGTTATTCTAAAAACGAAAACCATGATTTAGAAATCTGACTGATGAGTGCTTTAAATCAAATCCACCCTGATAAATAGTATACAACAGAAGCGAGTACACCCCTGTGAAATATCACTTAAAGTGAAAGTCAATCCTAGCGTTTGTGAAACACTAGGATTGACCATTGGAACAAATAAAGGGGACTTTTATTCATGAAGTATAAAAATACTTCTTGCAGAAAGCTCCTTTATTTGTTTCAAGCATTCGGCGCACTGAGCTGCTCCAGCAACCCATGGCAGAACGCTATTTTGCTAAGAGGTTACATTTCCACTTCTTAGCAAAAAGTGTGCGGGAAAACTGTCGCCACAAGGCGCTAAGCCAGATTTCCCGCACGGTTATTGGCTAAGAGGTGAAAACATCACCTCTCAAGCAAAACAGCATTCTTCCGTGGGCTGCTTAAGCAGCTCAGTGCGGCAAACGCTTTAAATAAATAAAGGAGCTTTCTGCATGAAGTATTTTATGCTCCATGAATGAAAGTCCCCATAATTTGTTCCAATGGTCAATCCTAGCGTTTCACAAATGCTAGGATTGACTTTCACTTTAAAATGTTAAATTATTCAAAAGTTTCTAAGTTGACAAGTAGAGTATTCCCTCTTAGAAACAATTAAAAACAAATACTTTAGAAAGACTATACTGAAAATACAGGCCCCAAAGTAGAAACTCAATGCAACAAAAGCGAATACACCTGTGACCACGATACACAAGTTAGATCATTAAAAACTAAATTGAGTACACCTGTGATCTCCAGTTAGCTTAACTGCATGAACATCGTTATAAAATGACCTGAGAACACCAGAACGTTCTAAATTTTGGACCTGTGGGCTGTGTCTATCTGCAATGCTGCATCATGGCTCCACATGGAAAACATTTGCCAGAGTAATTGAAAAATCTGATTGTATGACTTCACAAATATGGAAAAGGATACAGGGAGACTGGTGACCAACTAAAAATTAGTTGTAACACTGTTGCAGTAATAATCAGGAGGTATAGACTGAGTCATAATACCACTAATCAGAGCCACAGTGGCCATCCTCCTAAAATACCACAGACAGTGCTCTACTTGCAAAGTCTACCTCTGAAAAACAGACAGCCAAGTGCTTCAGACTTGGCCCAGGGGTTATCAATGAAAACTGGAGTTTGTCTGACAGCTCAGACAGTGCATAGGACATTGCATGTTAACCTCTATGGATCGCATCCAAGAAAAAAAATCCTTGCTTGCTCTTTGGCACAAAACCGCAAGATTAAACTTTGCTTAACAGCATGAAAAAAAAAGCCTCATGAATATTGGGAGCACATTCTTTGGTTAGATGAGACCAATATAAATGTGTTGAGCTCAGCTGGGGTCCAGCATGTCTGGAGTGAACCTGGTCCATCTAAATATAACATTCATATCATAGAATTACTGATTTTGTTATATACCGTTAGCAATACATAGATCATTAAAATTAATTAAATTATTGGAAGGTGAACTATCTCCAGTTTAGTAGGTTCATGTTTTATTAACTTTTCAGCTTTACTTTTTTGGAAGGAGAAAAATAATTACCTTTTAACAAATAGCTATATTTAACTAAATCAATAACATTATATTTAATGTTAATTCTTGCCCCTCCCTTTTTTTTTTCAATACTTCATATGTCCACCTTTATTTTTTGATGAGACTCAAACTTTCTCAGCATGGAGGGATACCAGTGTTGCACAAATTTCTGGGGAGATGATTTCCAGCTGCTCTTTGCTGGAGGGGATATGTTGCTCTACCCTCTTTTTTAAAATACCCCAAAGGTCTTCTATTGGATTTAAGTCAGGCAATTACAGTACTTGGAGAGATCATAGTTTTCACTTTTTTCATTTTTAGAAATTCTTGTGATTTTGGCAGTGTGCTTGTGATAAGCGGTCGCCAACCAGTGGTCCGTGAGAAGAAGATGGTGGTCCGTGACACCATCAAGCAGGAATTAATCTCCTCTGATGGTGTCACCCCCGTTGTGCCGCAACTCCCTACATTGTCTGGTTGGACATCAGTGAAAACAGACTTGCGTAGATAGATTGTATTTTTAACTCCTTCCGCCAGGCGCGCTGTATATAGGAAGATGCTTTCATTCTAAAGCCATCAGAGGTTGGTATAGTCTTGGCTTGAAATAGTGGAATTAAAGTATATAAAAAAAGAAAATCTTAAAAATTCTCTCATTTCATTTATTTTCTTCCCATTACCTGTCTCTTTGTAGTAGTTTTTCTAATTCCTTCAGATGGACTTTCTAATTTTTATTAAATATTAATAATTTTTTTTATTCTAATAATTTTCCCACGCACAAAGCAATTCTACCTGAATTCCAGTAATTGTCATCCAGCAGATCACCCATATCCCACCAGTATTATTTTAATTGCCAGTAACATCAGCCGTGGTTAGCTCACATCCATAATGAGAGCTTGCTGATATAAACTTAATTTATGACTCCTATATCTGTCCGTGATCGTAAGTACTGTAGTTTTGAATAATTCCTAACTGGGGAGATAACTTGGAAGTCTTGTGGTCCTTTTAAACATAATTCTTTCTTCCCACTTTCTGCCTGTTTCCAGCTCAAAAGTTGGCACTCACCCTTCATCTGGCATTTGGGAAGTATTCTGTCAGTTCTGTCCTTCAGTTAATTCCAAAAAATAATAATTTAAAAATGTGAAAATATATACAGAATGTAAACTTAGCTATCGTTATATAGGTGTGTGTGTGTGTGTATATATATATATATATATATATATATACATATACATATACACATACATATATATATATATATATATATATACATACATACATATACATACACACGCATACATACATAATATATATATATATATTAGAGCTGCAACAACTAATCGTCATAATCGATAATAATCGATTATGAAAATAGTTGTCAACGAATCTCATAATCGATTAGTTGGTTTGCAATTAGTTGGTCTGTGCACAACACCAGCTGCTTCACTCCAATGAATTCCTGCACATGGTATTGTGTTTTATGGTTATGTCCTTAGCCTAAAGGATGTTTACAGACGTCTACTTTTCACTTTTTCAGGACAGCATAAGTTTACAACTACCCCTGGCTTATGTACAACCCAGATATAATAGGAGTCATCATTTGGATTGTTTATATTAAATCAGGTGATTTGGAACTATGCTTTGTATGATATAGTGCCAAGCTTGTTGTTTACACCTAGCCCCTAGATTGATGGGAGTTATTTAAATTGATGTGCACTATTATCTGTTTGCACAATTATTAGCAGATCGCTTGCTATTGCTGATTATATGTACTGTATAAATAAATGTGTAAGGCTTTGTCCTGTTATTGATATACAGTCCTTAGCACTCCTGATTTTGTTTTTTATTGTTTTTTTATATTTTTAATAAATTGTTATAATATGTACCAGATTCAACCTTTATAAGTATATATTCGTTATTTTTAGAGCGGACTAGATATTTCCCCATAACATTATAGCTGGTTATTTACCATTGCATATAGATATTCAAGATATTTTTATGTTAGAATGAAGTCAAGGGTTACTTTATTGAAAGGCCCCTTGCCAAGGTAGAAAATACTTAGCATTGGTGAAGAGCTAACAAAGATAAATATCCCACTTTGGTGAAATTGGCAAAACCCTATTTATGCATCTCAAGAACCTCAACGTCATCTGAGTGCCTCGTCTCTGCTGCAGGAAATATAGCTGCAAACAGAGAACCAGCCTTAGCCAGAAGCATGTGGTCATGTTGAGATGTTTGCATTTCAATGCAAAGTTTCACAAAGAGTGAATAACAGAATGTTATTAACAGTGATAGTTTAACTCTTTCTAGTTCTACCTCTTTTCAAACAGTTTGTGGTTTTGTTTAATTATAAAACTGTGCTCTGCTGCTTAAAAATTGAAGAAACAGTTGTGTTAATGTAAAGTTTTAGTCTGAAGTTTATATTTGTAACACTCATTATGTGGATTTAATTTAAAACACAGAAAACTATTAATGATTCTCTTTTTATCCGATTAGTCGATTAATCGAAAAAATAATCGGCCGATTAATCGATTATGAAAATAATAGTTAGTTGCAGCCCTAATTATATATATATATATATATATATATATATATATATATATATATATACATACATACACACACACAATTAAAAAAAAAAAAAAAAATCATGTTAGTGGTCCACAGGATTCAAAATTGTGAGTTTAGTGTTCCCTGAGGTCCAAAAGGTTGACGACCCCTGCTTAAGATCATTGAATAGAATAATTCAATAAAAAATAAAAAAAAAGTGGTATAAAGATAACAATGATCCTTTATTGAAACGCAAGGTTTAAAAAGTCAATTGATAGCCAGAGGGTAGGATAAAAATGCTTTAGATCATTATGATGCTGGAATATTTAAGCTTATGGAGATTGGGAGTCATCTTGTTAGCCAGTATTTTGGTATATCCACAGGTATTCATGGTGCCATTTATAAATGTCATCTCCCCAACACCTTTTGCACTCATGCAGCCCCATATCATCACACTCCCATCTCTGTGCTTAACTGTTGGGGCTATGCATTCACTGCAGTAATGTTGGCCAGGTTCACTCCAGACATGCTGGACCCCATCTGAGCTGAACACATTTATATTGGTCTCATCTAACCAAAGAATGTGCTCCCAATATTCATGAGGCTTTTTTTTCATGCTGTTAAGCAAAGTTTAATCTTGCGGTTTTGTGCCAAACAGCAAGCAAGGATTTTTTTCTTGGATGCGATCCATAGAGGTTAACATGCAATGTCCTATGCACTGTCTGAGCTGTCAAAAAAACTCCAGTTTTCATTGATAACCCCTGGGCCAAGTCTGAAGCACTTGGCTGTCTGTTTTTCAGAGGTAGATTTTGCAAGTATTGTCTGTGGTATTTTAGGAGTATGGCCACTGTGGCTCTGATTAGTGGTATTATGACTCAGTCTATACCTTTTTTTTTTTTTATTCTCTTTTTATCAGTCACCTTATTTCTCGATATTACTGTATCAACTATGACTTATCACCACTTATCCTAATGAGCAAATAGTATTTGCTCATTACACCTGCAAGACATGTCACATTTTAGCTTATAATTGGCTATCCTTATTAAAATGGAATATGTTCCAATTTCTATCACTTGTTATGTCTAGAACACAACACGAGAACATATGTGTTCATCACACTTCACATTTTAGCTTACAATTTGCTATTTTTATTATCGTTATTATGGAAGGTGTTCCAGTTTCTATTACTCGTTATTTTTTAACACGACTTATTAGCTTCCATCATCACAGCACACAACAATTTTCACTATTATTCACATACTAGCTCAATCATATTTTTGTAGAACATCCCATCCTTTTCACTTAATATTCAATTTTATTTCTTTGACATCTTATTACTCCATGTATTTCATCTCTTGAATTGTGTAATTCCCATGAAGTACGATTATCTATTAGAGGTATCCCCCCTATACCCACATCCATCATATTCTTTTTTCAGTATGTTCCAGATCTATCCATTAGTAATAATTGATCCCACTCTCTCTTTAGTATAGTTTAGATTCATCCTAGTTATTATTACTAATGGGTGAGAGTCCTTTCGTATTAACATATCCAATCCAATACGTGATAAACCAGCAAGATAGATCAATAGGATACTGGGGACACATATCCATACAATCCACAATATCACCTATTAGTACCTCAAAATTGAGCACAGGTGGTATATACCACCTTCAGAAAGTGACTAAATATGTCCGAGTTGATTGATAACTCTCCAATCCAATTGATTTTTAGAAGAGGCGGAACTTCCAGTTACCGCTGCACTTAAATTCCTTCACAACGGGCGGCTTGCTGCCTTTGAAAAAGCCCGCACAGGCGAAACACGTCAGCAGTTTCTTCAGAGACGCTTTTAAACTAACATTGCTGAGACTCATCTTGTTGAGTCCACCTCTTAAACCTTTATTGGTGCTAGCTATATTGCATTAAGCGGTTATATGTGGGACGCTCTAGTTAGACGTCATTAGGCTAGATTCAGATCCGTAGTTCCCTTATGTACTGTTGCTGAGTGCTATTATTTCAGTGATAATGTGCATAGCCTGATTATATCATTTTGACAAGCATTATAGCACAGAATTTGCATTTACTAGGTGAGAACTACGGGATACCGGCAGATTTAATTCACGTTTCAACTAGCTAGGCTACATTAACCAAGAGTACAAATATTTATATTAACACACCTGATGGGTAACAGAGACCACCCCAAGGCAACACGGTTGCAAAAAACTATAGCTTCCAAAATAGCCAGGGATTACCTATATTCTAATGTACAAGCACTATATATTATATTAGACTAATGTTATATCTATCACAAGAGTCAAGGTAAACATTACCCTTATTATAGGATCCTTATGTGTACAAACTTCATAATCGCCAAATATATAGACTTGTGTAAACTGGCCACGCTGTATTAACCTAGAGACATCCCTTTTATATCATCTTTACCAGATGTGCATCTAAACCACATATTGGCATAACTGTTGCAAACAATTGTGCACATTAAGGTTTACCTAATTAGTTACATACTCTAGCCCAGAAGTCAGTTTATTACTATGCATACTCACGTGTATAAGCACTACACACACCCCTACACTACTCTAATATCTGAAGGTGAATATTATCTTCACCATGAAATTTTAGTGTATAGTTATTGCACTACGGTCAAATTGACTTCCTAGTATATGCTAGCCACTATTCCAATTTGTGGCGACGTCCACAATATTATTTTATTACCCCACTGTTGACTGCGGATGCAACTATTGTATTCACTAGATGACCATTTTTGCTCGTAATTTTGACAGCGTCAGTGGACTTACTTATACATCAATAAGATTTATCATGTCTATCGTGCTGTACACTGATGGCTACTAGTTTGACACATACAGTACCAAACATTATTGGCCTTGCTATATCAGCTCTAACAGCAACTTTACACTGACAGAGTGGCCATATATACTAGCGTGGTCACCTGTAGTGTAAGTCTGCATTTATATTACATACTCCTTATTTTCTCCAGTTACTCTATCCCACTGCTAGAGAATAGGCGGCTTGATCATTTATTATTATAAGTTTGTGGCCCTTTTGATATTGATATATTAAAGGCATCAACCTGTATCCATTAGATGGCGTCTCACTGTTAAATTTTTATTGCGTGTACAAATTTTATTAATTGTACACAAAAGTTATATTTTAATTGTCAACCATAAATTTCTTTGTCTCTTGAGTCTGGACAGAGTGCGCTATATTTGCATTCTTTTCTGTGGATTTATCTTATATATCCACTATCTTTGCTGCTTCTGTGGGTGTGCAGCTTAAAGGGACACTCAATCAAAATTAAACTTTCATGATTCAGATAGAGCATGCTAATTTTAAACAACTTTCCAATTTACTTCCATTAACAAAATGTGCACAGTCTTTTTATATTTAAACTTTTTGAGTCACCAGCTCCTACTGAGCATGTGCAAGAATAAGTGTGTATGCATTTGTGAATGGTTGATGGCTGTCACATGGTACGTGTATGCATTTGGGATTGGCTGATGGCTGTCACATGGTACAGGGGGAGTGGAAATAGACATCTTTTAAAATTGTCAGAAAAAAAATCTACTACTCATTTGAAGTTCAGACAAAGTGCTATTGCATTGTCTTATCTTGCATTTGTTGAATTTGCAAATCTACTGTGTTGACTGGTCCTTTAAGCTCATCAACAGTGCTAAATTGGGGGCTTTTAAGTAGGTTTTTAAAAGGTTTCATATTGGATTTTTAGATTAGTATATGTGCATATTATCCTTTATAGTAGTGTCTACTACATGCAGTTAAATGAAAATTGGTGAATACTGTTCCATTAATGGTTTACTACCAGGGATATTAATATGCTGGGCACAAGCAGCAGTAACCTTTCTTACACATCGTACCTCATTTGCTGCACCTCTCATTCACTGGCTTTCTTTAACTTCCAGAATAAAACAAAAAATCCTGACATTTAAGGCCCTCAAACAAACACAGCTCGCCCCCATAGCTCAGACCTTGTCTCCAGATACCCTTCCTCCCGCCCCCTTCACTCTGCTCACGACTTCCTCTCTCGTTACCTCATTCCCATCTACACGAATTCTCCAGCATTTGCCTAGCTCCACAAGACTCTCCCCTAGTTTTCAAAGCTGCAGGCTCTCCTTAAAAAGTCTACTGTTCAGGGATTCATACAATGTAAAACTTTTCTTACCTCAGATCCACTCCTTTTGTCATCCCCCTTGAACCCCATAGCATGTAAGCCTAGGAGTCCAGCTGTCTTGTAGATTGCCTTCATGAAAGCGGATTTACAATAGTGCAAATCTTGACAGAGCCTTTTACCCATGTGTCTCCTATAAATGCTACCTTTGCATATTATACCTATGTTTAGGTATATAAAAAAAACTGCATAAATGTAAATCTCATGCTCTATAAGGTGTACTAAAATGACGCACACAATAGTGAAAAATCTGGCAACATAATTGATCTGAGAACAGTCAGAAATTCTGTTACAGGGAGCAAGAATACATGAGCTCCAAAATAGCAGCATTCAGTATGAAGATGTAAAGCTTTTATCAACCTACCAGCTGTAAGGGGTTAAAGGGACAGTACATACTCATTTTCATATAACTGCATGTAATAGCCACTACTATAAAGAATAAGATAGCATGGTATTGAAGATGCAGGCACACAAGGACAAAAAATAGTGAGAAGAAATACCTCTTGCTTGTATGTTAACATTGTGTTTGTCCTGTCAGATAGTTGGTTAAGGAGATTTACACCATTTTGAAAACCTAGGTTACAGAATTTATTGCATACAGAACACAAATAAAAAAACACACAAAATCATCAGATGCTTAAAAGGGATATGAAACCCAAAATGTTTCTTTTAGGATTCATACAGAGCACATAATTCAAAACAACTCTCCAATTTACCTCTTATCTAATTTGCTTTATACTCTTCCTATCCTTAGTTGAAAATACCTAGGTAGGCTCAGCAACAGCAAAGCACTACAGGGTGCTAAGCTGCCAATTGGTGGCTGCACATATATGCGTTTTGTTATTGGCTTACTTAATATGTTCAGCCATTTGGCAGTAGTGCATTGCTGCTCCCTCAACAAAAGAAACCAAGAGAACAAAGCAAAGTTTATAATAGTAAGTAGGAAAGTTGTTTAAAATAAACCATGAATGAAAAATTCAGTTCCATGTCCCTTTAATTTCACTAATGTCCCCTTTAAAGCTGGAAACAAAAATTCCGATTTTTTTTATATGCATGACATAAAATTTTAATGTAATCATAACAAAGTTACATACATACACACACACTTCTGCCTTCCCCCAGTACCTTGGAATGGTTTGTGCACAATTATATATATATATATATATATATATATATATATATATATATATATATATATATATATATATATATATATATATATATATATATATATATAAAAAATATGTTTAGCTTTGCCCAGTAAAACAACTTTGCAATATAAATGTCATTATGTGGCCCCTTTTCATGTTATTAAATTCTGAAAACTGTGGATTTTCTCATTCTCAGAGCTGGAAATGCACCCTGCTGACTTCTCAATGTAACCCTTATTACATATCCTTTTCCTAATTGGCCTTAGCAGATAACTACAAGATAAAAATGTAGTTTACACTGACATCATGGCAGTGGCTAGCCTTGTTGTGTACAGACTCAAGCTCAGATTGTCTCCTCCAAATGAGGCAAATGATAGGTGGGGTATGGATATTGAAAAACAATAGCAGCAAGCAAGATGTTAATTTGTTATTAAAATGTTAGACTTGTGTGCTATAGAATTCCGTAGCAATACAACCGAAATGTGTTGTAAAGATCAAGTGTTCAGTGTGCCTTAAAAGGAATATAAAAGGTGCAAAAATAAAATAATCTCACGTAAGAGCATTTTATTTTTCTATAATATTGCAGGTGCATAACTGCTTAAACAAAGCAAAGAGAATAAACACTCCAGAGCAGCAATGCACTACTGGGAACAAGCAGAAAACATCTAGTGACGAGACAAGCGTGTAGCCACCAATTCTCCAGCTTGCTCCCAGGAGAAAACGATAAGTACATATTAATTTCCAAATAAAGGATAACACAAGATACCAAGTAAGTTTGAAAACAGGAATTTAAAAGTATCAAAAAATGACATCTGAATCCTACAAGTTTGATTTTGACTGTCTATTTAAAATAAAGTTAAAGACAAACCTTGTCGGGGGGATGTAAAAAAATTCCTAGGATAAAAATTTAGATAGCATACAAAGCTACACATTATAGAAAATATGGGCAGACTCGATGGGTTCGTATCTGCTGTCAAAATCTGCTTCTTTGTTCTATTTCCGTGCTCCATTAAACAGCTGTTTAAACAGCTTTATCTCAACTGTCATACAAAACAGTTTATTATGCAAAGTTTCTGCTCTTTTATTTGCATTATAAAACACACATTACAGAAAAATTACTGTAAAAGCAGGCAAAACAAAACCGGTTTGCATAGCTTGTCTATTATATGCATAGTATATAACATTTGATTAGGGATTTCATCTTTAGCTTAATGTCCCTTTTAAGAAATTAGTATTTTTTTTTAATATATATTATATTTGTGGGAGTGTAAACATTAAGGGCCAGATTATGAGCGGAGCGCAAATTTATGCACGCAAGTGATAAGGGATCCCATTGGAGCCTATGGAAGCACGCTCTCGTGAGCGCAATTCTTCCTCATGTTCACATTGCTGTCAACTTGTAATACTAATGTGCGCTGGTACTACTCAGTGGAGTGCTAACATCGCAAAAGCGATATTTAGCACTACACTAGTAATCTGGCCCTAAGTCCACAAATACTTTGCAACATGAAAATTATTAGACAACTGTATTCTTGTCACTAAACACTTCTAAAAGTAGATTTTTTTAAAACGTTTTATACTTTAATGATTCAGATAGCACAGGCAATTTTAAGAACATTTTCAACTTAATTCTATTATGAAATTTGTTCTTTTGGTATCCTTTGTTGAAATGCATAGCCTCGGCAGGAGCAATGCACTAAGAGTAAGCTGAAGGTTGGTGGCTACATACAAACGTCTCGTTGGCTGAACAGATCTGTTCAGCTAGCTCCCAGTAAAGCATTGCTGCTCCCAAGCTGACTAACTTAATTGAACCCATGACCAGTTGTTAAACACAGTTATTTGCAACCAATAATGCAATAAAATGCTCTTAACACAGACATTTTAACTTGTATACCCCTTTAAAAAAAAGGACATGATTCAGTCAGAACTTACAGTTTTAAAAAATTCCAATTAACTTCTCGTCATATTTGCTTTACTCTTATGGCATTCTTTGTTTTAGAGATACCTAGGTAGGTAGCGTGCATGCCTGGAGCAGTATAGGACAGGAAAAAGTGCTGCATCTAGTGCTGTTGTAAATGGATAACATTCTTGCTGCCATATATAGTGCTGCTGACACATGCACACTCCTGAGCTTCCCTCCTTGCCTTTCTGACACACCTATCCCTGCATTCCATTTTAAGTAACAGCCCACAGCAATCACAAGTAGCACTCCAGCTGGTCTCCATGGCTGCCCAAACTACAAAACAATGGTTTTCTTTGTTGAGATATAGGGCAGTATTATCAATGAAAAGCCGTACCACCTGCTCCATTAAGATGAGTGATGCATGGCCAAAATTCTACTGAGCCTGAGCAGTTTTTACACGTGCACAGTTCCACAACACCTATATGGCTCAGCACACTCTCAGGCACACAAGCGCTTTCAGTAGTGCGGGAAGCACGTCCATATTGCCCTTATGAAAAAGATTGCTTTGTAAGGATTCCCAGGTGTGTCCCCCTGCGCAGCTTTATAAAACCAAATTCATGTAAAACATCAATGCTCCAAGTACCCCAATGCATTGAATCCACCGATTGAGAAACTAGGCCCTGAAGCATAACACTTAAAGGGAACACCAAAATTGTAACTGTTTAAAAAGATAGATAACACCTTTACTACCCATTTCCCGGCTTCGCACAACCAACATTGTTATATGAATATACTTTATAACATTTAAACCTCTAAACTTCTGCCTGTTTCTAAGCCACTACAGGCAGCCTCTTATCACATGCTTTTTTATTCGTTTTTTACAACAGGAGACTGCTAGTTCATGTGGGCCATATAGATAACATTGTGTTCTCGCCCGTGGGTTGTGGATGACACTGCACCAATTGGCTAAAATGCAAGTCAATAGATAATAAATAGCCCCATAATCAGGGGGCTGACAAAATAATCTTTGATACAAGGTAATCACAGAGGTTAAAAGTTGTGAAGGCTTTATGGAAACCTTCAAGTTGGAGACCTTTAGAAAAATATAGAAAATCCAAACACCACGAGTTGTGCTAAAGCTAAAAGCACAAAGTTAGTTCCAAAGAGTACCCCCCCCCCACATGGCGCTTTGCATAAACAGAATGGAGGACAGTATGTTTGAACATTTGAGAAGCCTTTTCTCGGTTGCCTATTACTTTGCAAAAAACAACAGGCCATTTACAGATTTTGAAGGTCTCTTCAAGAGAACTGGCTAATTGAATCTTGAAATGGATGATGAATACAAAAACTAATAAAAAAAAAAAAAAAAAGATTTTTTTTTTTTATATCAAGCATTGCAATTATAATTGCAATATAAAAGAACTGATCTGTGAGCTAAAACAGGCTAAATTTGTACGTTTGATGCTTGATTGTTCAACTGACAAAGTTGGTGTCAAAGATTGTATCTTGTATGTTAGATATTTTTTAAAAAAAACAGTAACTTAACCCTTACAAGGTTGCAGAATTAAATGGACTTTCATATTGCCTTACATCCTACAAGCTCAATGTGATTGGCACAGATGGTGCAGCAAACATGATTGGCTCAGAGACTGGCCTAGTCCAGAGGCTAAGGCAGAAAGCTGCACACATTATTGGTGTCCACCATATTGCCCATAGACTGAGCCTAAGTGTATTATGTTCAGTGAGAAACCATCAACATATTGAAGACCTTGACGGATTTAAAAACCTTGTACACGTTTTACCACTACTCTTCAAAGAGGATGCAGCAGCTGCAATAAATAGCTGCAGATTTGCACCTAAAACTAATCAAATTTAAAATATTTGCAATCTGTAAGATGGGTAAGTGCACTCTCAGCACTTGAAATAGACTGGGAATGTGTAACTTTGCATCTGTTAAGTGTTGCAGCAGATAAAGAGAGTTTTCTCTGCAACCTGAGCAGCATTAAGATATTATTAAGATGTTCGCCGGCTTCATTTTCTCCTGGATTACATTGGGATCATTAAGAGCCTCTCATTTTTTCAAATGAAAAATACAATATCCTCTCTTCGATACCTTAAAGGGAAATGAAAACCAAAGTTTTTATTTCATGAGTCAGACAGAGCATGCAATTTTAAACTATTTTCTAATTTACTTCTATTATGAATTTGTCTTGTTTTCTTGGTATCTTATATCTGGGACACTATATGGCAGCAGTTTAGTAAGAATGTTATCCATTCGCAAGAGCACTAGATAGCAACACTGCCATGTAGTGCTAAAGATGCCTACCTAGATATCTCTTCAACAAAGAACATCATGGGAAAGCAAATTTGATAATAGAAATAAATTAGGGGAAAAAATTAAATTGCATGTTCTGCCTGAATCACTAAAGAAAATGTTTGTGTTGCATTGCTCTTTAATGACACTTAAAAGGGACACTGAACCCAATTTTTTTCTTTTGTGATTCAGATAGAACATGCAATTTTAATCAACTTTCTAATTTACTCCAATTTTCTTCAGTCTCTTGGTATCTTTATTTGAACTGCAAGAATGTAAGTTTAGATGCTGGCCCATTTTTAGTGAACAACCTGGGTTGTCCTTGCTGATTGGTGGATAAATTGATGTCCACAGTTCTGAAACAAAACAAAAACAAATAAAGATAGCAAGAGAACAAAGAAAAAATAATAGGAGTATGTTATAAAGTTTCTTAAAATTGCATGCTCTATCTAAATCACAAAAGAAAAAAAAATGTGTTCAGTGTCCCTTTAAGGACAGCATGAAGACAGTCATTTTATTGAAGTGTTAGAAATAAACCTATTTCAGGATATGCAATCACATGGAATGGGTAGCACTTCAATTTCCTTTGTTCAGAAAGGAAAAACGAAATATTGACGCTGTTTAGGGCTGCAACAACTAATCGGTAAGTTTGATAATAAAAATAGTTGTCAACAAATCTCATTATCAATTAGGTGGTCAGCGAATAGTTGGTCAGTTGCACAGCACCAGTTGCTTTAATCTGATGATCTACTGCAACTAAGATTGTGCAAAAAAAATTGAATTTGTTTATTTTTTTAATCTTTTTTTCTATCCGATTAATCGGACAATAATCATCCGATTAATCGGATAGAAAAAAAAATATAATAAATAAAAATGTTTGCACAATACCATGTGCAGGAGTTCATCGGATTGAAGCAGCTGGTGCTATACAATTAACCAACTAATCGCTGACCGCCTAATTGATAATGAGATTCTTTTGACAACTATTTTTATGATCAATCTTACCGATTAGTTGTTGCAGCCCTAACACTGTTATTTTTTTTTTGGAGAGGTTCTTGAGACAAAAAACAGACAAAAAACAGTGGAACAGTGCACATCAAGCACATCCAGTAGGCCCGGTAAATCGAACTGCTCCTGGGAGTTTGGAATTTCAGAAACCACTACCACTTTAGGAATCCTAAATCCCAATATTTGAGGATTCTCTGTCGTCTCTCCTTAATGAGTGGTATGGGTTTAAAGTCCTGGGAAAAGGGTGTCTGAGCCTCTTCAGCTTGCACTTTGTACTGATGTACGTTTTCCAATCTTGACACAGTTGCTGGGTATTGTATTGTTGCTCCCAGTCTCCACTGTCTGTTGTGAATGAAGGCTCAGTAACAAGAATGTTATTAAAAATAAATATTGATCATCTATGCAAGAGGACTGCTTGACTTGTTAATGATTGCTATGAATGGTCCACCTGTTAAAGAATTTGAACCATCAAAAATCAGTGGACCATTAGTACTTTAGCTCTAAGACAATTTGTCATGTGCTCAGAGGCAGAACTTTTCTTCACTTTCTGCAATGAGATTTTTTTAGTGAAAACATTTTCTGCAGGTGATTTTTAAATAAAATTCAATTTTAAATTAAACGGTTACACTAAGGCGCCAGTTCAATTGCAATGTTTTGGTTAACTGAAGAATAAAGCAATTTTTAAAGTTTTTATAATATAGTGCAGTAGTTGAAAATTGCATTGCAAATTAGCTGCATTCAAAAAAAGAAAAATTTAAAATGTCTCTTGAATAAATCTGTTTCCTTTTCTCTTGGTCTAACATAGAAATGTAGTAATAAAAAAGATGCAATGCTCATACTAACGTCTTACATTCAGAATCAACGGCTTTGCAGACTGGGAAAGGTTAGGGTGCGGGTTTGAAAAAGAATTCTCTGAGAGACAGTCAACAAGCAATGCGCTGCTGCTTTGCAGCGCTACTGTATATTTGACTGCTCACTTCAAACAGCACTTTGCTATGGATGCACTGTGCTAAGGAAATCTTACACAGTGCAGCCAGAGCACAGCTCTGTTTGAAGAGAACTGTCTAATGTGGAGCAGCACTACAAAGTTAAAGCACCCCAGAGGTAGAAGTTTTCTTCACTTTTTGTGATGAGATTTTGTTAGTGAAAATTTTTCTGCAGGTCATTTTTAAATAAAATTCCATTTTAATTTAGGCAGTTACACTAAGGCACCAGTTCAATTGCAATGGGTTGGTTGGTTAACTGAAGAATAAAGCACTTTTTAACATTTTATAATATAGTGCAGTAGTTGAAAATTGCATTGCAAATTAGCTGCAAACAAAAAAAAAAAGATATTGTAAAATGTCTCTTGAATAAATTTGTTTCCTTTTCTCTTGGTCTAACATAGAAGTGTAGCAATAAAAAAAAAAGATTCAATGCTCATACGAACGTCTTACATTCAGAACAAACAGTTTTGCAGATTGGGAAAGGCTAGGAGCGGGTTTGAAAAAAAAATATCTGAGAGCCAGTAAACAATCAATGCGCTGCTGCTTTGCAGGGCTACTGCATATTTGACCGTTCACTTCAAACAGCACTTTGCTCTGGATGAACTGTGTTATGGAAAACTTACACAGTGCAGCCAGAGCACAGCTCTGTTTGAAGAGAACTGCCAGTGCTACAAAGTTAAAGCGCTAACAATTCCTGCATGTGTCCTTTTCTTTCTGCAGACATGCTGCATTTTCTGCGATGATATCTCAGATCACTGTATGTTCTGCCTTGGGGTAAAGCACTAACAGTTCCTGCATGTCTCCTGTTCTTTCTGCAGACATGCTGCATTTTCTGTGATGACATCTCAGATCACTGTATGTTCTGCCTTGGGGGTCATGTGCATGGTCACAATTTAAAATTGTTATTTTTTGTTTATATTGTAATTAAATTTTATTTTTATAAAAAATGTTTTATCATATTACCTCTCTCCTCCTAGTTGTACTACTTGCTTAAAATGGTTTATTGTTATTTGAGAACAAAAAGTTACTTAACAATATTTAGCAAGCCTATAATAAATAACCTAAATATGTTGTTTGAAAACTTGTGATTTTTGAAAAAGCTAATATTTTTTCCAGCTTATTTACTTCATATACAGGCATACCTCGGAGATATTGCGTGTTCGGTTCCAGACCACCTCAATAAAGCGAATATAGCAACAAAGTGAGTCACACTAATTTTTGGTTTCCCAGTACATAAAATAAACTTATATTTACACTATACTGTAGTATATGTAGTCAGCAATAGCATGTCTAAAAAATAATGTACATACCTTAATTAAAAAATACTTTATTGCTAAAATAATTCTAACCATCATCTGAGCATCACCTGGACACACTCCCCTTCCTCAGACTGAGGAAGGGGAGTGTCCCCCGAAACGTCACACTTGATTTATTAAACTATTTACTTAAAAGAGCAGAGAGTGCCTTCCTTCATTCACATATATATGTGTGTGTGTGTGTGTGTAAATGTAAATATGTTGGAAAAGCATGCTTTGGTTTGTAAAGCACTTTTATTGCTCTTGAGAAAGACGGCTGGGACCATTGAAACGCTTTTGCGTTGAGCCAAATAAAGACAAACTTTTTTACTGAATCTGTGATATTGTCTTTTCATATTGGGAAGGAGCCGGTAACCTGCAATATACACTGTGAGTAGATATTCACCTTTGTATGGTGTATTGTCAGATATTTCAGCACCACTATTTTGCACCTAGAGTCATACAACCGAGGAAGGAGAGGAAGATACCAACGACTGATACAAGCTGAACCAGCGTCTCCAGCTAGCACACCTGGTATACGAGTGTGTGATTGGCTGGTGGCTATCACATGATACAGGAGACTGGCAAAATTAACATTTAAAAATGTTTCAGAAAAAGTCTGCTGTTCATTGTCTTATTATGCACTTGTTGATTATGCAATTCTAATGTATTCAATGGTCATTTAAACACACAGTTAAAAGGGATATGAAACCCACTTTTTCTTTCATGGTTCAGATAGCGCATGCATTTTTAAGCAACTTTCTAATTTACTCCTATTATCAATGTTTCTTCATTCTTTTGGTATCTATTTTAAAAGCAGAAATGTCACCTTAGGAGCTAGGTCATTCTTGGTTCTTTTGTAATCTTTATTTGAAAAAGTAGGAATGTAAGTTTAGGAGCCAGACCATTTTCGATTCAGCACCCAGGGTAGCAACCAATCAGCAAGCGCTACCCAGGGTGCTGAATCGAAAATGGTCCGTCTCCTAAACTTACATTCCTACTTTTTCAAATAAAGATTACAAAAGAACCAAGAAAAATTCATAGGAGTAAACTAGAAGGTTGCTTCAAATTGCATGCTCTTCCTGAATCATAAAAGCAAAAATGTGGGTTTAATATCCCTTTAAATTCAGTTCCAGAGTGGAAATACACTGCAGATCCTAAACTGAATTTGTTGGCTATGTAGATATGCTGACCTTGACTGACGGAATACCACTGTTCAGCTCCAAAACAGTAGGACAATGTCAGTCTAAAGCATTTTAATATTGTGTCTTCTTTAGTTTCCATATCGGGGAACAGCAGCTCCAGAGAGCCATTGCAAGAATTCTACTTCTGACTCCTATGTATTTGGATTAATCTGCCATATATTGTAATATAATTCCATGGCTCTTAAAAGATGCACAGCTGGTAACACAGCATCATGTGTAGCTCCTAAGTTTCAAACACATTTATTAAAACCCAACAGGGGTTGAAAGTATTTGAATGTTAGAGCTCAGAAAGATTAAAGTGATACAAATTGAATTTTTTTTCTTTTGTGATTCAGATAGAGAATAACATTTTAAGCAACTTTCTAATTTACACCTATTTTTTTTCTTCGTTCTCTTAGTATCTTTATTTAAAAAGCAGAAATGTATGTAAGTTTACGAGCCAGACCATTTTTGGTTCAGCACCTGCAGCGCTTGCTGATTGGTGGCTAAATGTAGCCACCAATCAGCAAGCACTATCCATGGTGCTGAAACAAAAATGGGCCGGCTCCTTAGCTTTGATTCCTGCATTCCAGCATTGGTGTGGAGATATTACATTACATGATGGTTTTCAAACCTGTCCTCAGTCTCCCTAACACCCCAGATTTTCAGGATTACCTTGCGTGACAGCAGGCTAATAACCATGTTTACTAATCAGATGATTATTTCGCCTGTGCTCCAGTTCAGATATTCTGAAAATCTGGCCTGTTAGGGAGGCCTGCAGACAGGTTTGAAAACCCCTTCATTACATTTTTAAACTCCTATACTGCCCATGTATGATTAGAATGGGAGCATAAGAATCTCATATTGTCTATTTGAGCATCTCATGCTGATAACTGTAGTTACCATGTGTGCAATTGCCAGCATGGTATGCATCTAGTACGCTATCAGGGCCCAACGATTTAAAACTCTCCACTATGGCAAGATTTTCTAAGAAGTCTCCACAGTACTCCAAGGTCTCTCAAAAAAGTTAGAAAAGCAAATTATTTCAAGAGCTATTTATCTTGATAAACTGAAGGACCATAGAGTGGGGCTTAAAAATACTGCACACAATTACCCATGTTACAAAATAAAGTTAGTACAAATAGTTAATTGTTTAAAAAGATAGACAATCCTTTATTTACCATTGCCCAATTTTGCATAACCAACACTGTTATAGAAATACACTTTTTACCTCTGTAATTGCATTGCATTGTATCTAAGCTTCCTTATCTCAGATCTTTTGACAGACTTGCAAATCAGGCAATTAGTACTGACTCAACTCCACGTTTGTGAGCACAATGTTATTTATATGAAACACATTAATGCCCTCTAGCTGTGAAAAACTGTCAAATGCATTCGGATAAGAGGCGGCCTTAAAAGGCTTAGAAATTAGCATATGAGCATATCTAGGTTGGTCTTTAAACTAAGAATACCAAAGGAACAAAGGAAATTTGAGGATAAATCAAGTAAATTAGAATGTTATTTAAAATAACATGACCTATCCAAATCATGAAAGTTTAATTTGGACTTTACTTTTACTATTTTCTAACAAATTGTAACGAGTGGTTGTGCATTTTATTTTCTCCATGTTCCAGGGTGCATTCATTTCTGCGAATCGTACTTTTTAAATTATAGTTTCCTTAGAAATTACACAACATTAAAGCAACAGGTAATACTGCTAATTGGTGTTAGAACACAGAGGTAGTGTAAACTACTAAAGGAATCTGAAAGAAGAAAATTAAACAATTGTGTGGATTATTATATACAGTGTTAGCCATAACTTTTTCTTTTTTTTAAAAAAAAGAAGTGATACTTTATAAAATTTGTGTGAAGCAAATTACCCACCCTTCCATATCCAGGCTTTATTCCCTGTCTTTCCAAAGATTAAAACTTAACTACTGACTATTCCATACTTTTCAGAGCTGACTTGGCCTCAGACTTCACCTGTTTATTGTATGGAAATAAGCATACCGATTATGGGGGGGGGGGGGAGAAAAGTATTAGGCTTGCAGAAAAAGGAAGCTGGAGCAAATGAGTTAAGTTAAACTATACTCAATTCAGTCATCACACTTTGAAGGTACATGCACATCCCACATACGATATATACAGTTATCACACATACCTTTTGGACAGATCCATTAGAACCCCTGAGAAGATTCTTTCTCCAAGACGAAAGGAAACCACTAAGGCATCCTGGATAATGTGATCCAGTGTGACCTGAACTTTAGAACCAGGAATCAAGTCATCCATTTCCCCTCTCACTGCAGGTTCATCGGATGTAAACTGGCAGAGTTCAGAGTCATTCAAACGTGCATCAGCGCCAAGAACACTAGTGGAACAAACATTTTGCTCCTCCATGTTCTGGTTAATATGGCCATCAGACTCTGGTATTTTAGAGACGATTATAGATACACTATCATCCCTCAACATGGTATCCTTGGCAACAGGCTCCATTAAATCATTTTTTTCTGAAGGTTTATCCCCATAAAACTGGTCATGATCAGTTTGAGGATGGCAAGCTCCCTCTGTTAAAATAGCTGTGTTTATCTGATCATGTTCATTAATTTCCATGTCTGTTCTCAAAGAGATTAACTCATGGTTATGCAAACATTCCACCGGCATACTGTTATCCTCAATAACTATATGTCTTGTCACTTCAGTGGCAGGTTCAATATTTATTTCTGTCACTAGCATACAGGAGCTGTCCCTCATTTTAGTATCAAGTTCAAGCTGACCAGGGGTTTCTTTAGGCACAGAATGAAGGTGGACATTTGTTTCCTGTATGTTAGACTCCACATATAAATGTTGAGCAGGCTCTGAAACTATCTCCATTTTTTCACTAATTACAAATGTTTCCTCATCCACAGAACAAGAAGTAGAGACATGATCCAACAGACCAGTTTCTAACTGAAACAAATCGTCTCTCCCTGAAGTAGCAGGCTTAAATTCCTCATTAATAGATTTTGACACAGGGACCATTTCTTCGTAAACAGTATCAGAACAAGAAGTAGAGACATGATCCAACAGACTAGTTTCTAACTGAAACAAATTGTCTCTCTCTGAAGTAGCAGGCTTAAATTCCTCATTAATAGATTTTGACACAGGGACCATTTCTTCGCAAACAGTATCAGAACAAGAAGTAGAGACATGATCCAACAGACTAGTTTCTAACTGAAACAAATTGTCTCTCCCTGAAGTAGCAGGCTTAAATTCCTCATTCATAGATTTTGACACAGGGACCATTTCTTCGCAAGCAGTATCAGATGTTTTGCTAGTGTCTGAGTTTTGTTTATCACAATAGACTTTTACACTTACTGTAGTCTCTGACACATTTTCTGATAAAAAGTCAACATTTTCAGAAACAGGTTTCTGCACGTATTCAAACCCAATTAAAATTGCATTTGAAACACTATCCTCATTCTCAGAAGAATTATGACCGATGTCCATAGCCTCAACTTTATGTTGATTGTCCACTAAAGAGATATCTATACTATCTTCAGAAGACTGATCTACTACAGCAAAGAAGGCTGGAGTCATACTACCTTCATCTACTCCAAGAGGTAATGACTCTATCAAACTCTTATCTGCCAATTCTCCACCAGTAAACAATGTCTCTGAGATATTTTCATCATTGGCTAAATTTACTCTAGTGGGGAAGGAGTCTGCCATACTATCCTCAGTATGATGTTCAACTGTAGCAGCAACCAACTCTGCCATACTCTCCTTGGAATGACACTGTAATGTGGCAGGGAGTGTTTTTGTTACACTCTCAATATAATGTTGTTCTGCAACTGGGAATGTCTCTGCAGTGCTCTTTTCTGAATTATATTGTATTGCAGCAGAGGGTTCCAGCACATTCTCCTCAGTGGCCAATTCTACTCCAGAAGGGGTGACTTCTGTGATACTTTCCCCAGTAGCCAATTTAACTGCAGGGGTGTTATCTGACATATCTTCCTCTGTATGATAGTTAACTGCAGCAGGCAAAGTTTCTACAATACTCTCAACAGTAGACAGTTGTATTCCAGCAGGAAGGATATCAAGCTTACTCTCTACATAGGGGTATTCTACTCCAACAACTATCTCTCCAGTGTTTTCAGTGGAAAGCACAGCTCCTGTGTGTATGATTTCTTCCAAAGGCACCTCAGTTGGTAGTTCTAATACAGAGGGAAGAATGTCAGATATTCTCACCTTAGGTGATAATTGTATTCCTGAAGAAAGCATCACTTCTGCCCTCTCTTTGGTGGGTAGCTGAACCCCAGAGGTGCTATCCTCTTCCATGTTCTCAGTAAGAACAGCTCCTGTAAAGTTTATGTTTACCACACCCTCATCAGTGGGTAGTTTTATTCCAACAGGGCATATCTTGACACTACTCTCCTCAATAGGCAACTCTATTACAACTGGGAGGCTTTCTACTATACTCTCATCAACACTTTGTTCTACTTTAGAAAGATTCTCTTCCTCACTCTTAGTGTGAATCATAGATACTTCAGGGGTAATTTCATCCATTATCATCCCAGTGAACAGCTCCACCCCAGCTGAAATGTTTTCTGACACATCACTGTAAAAAACAGTACCTGAAGGGCTAATTTCTGACATATTCTCCACAGCATTTAGTTCTAAACCAGCACAGACAACTTCTGGTGCACCCTCATCTATTTGCAGTGTTACTTCAGCAGAAATTCCCTCTTCTATGCTCTCATTAACATGCTGCTCTAGTGAAGAAGCAACTTCTAGCATACTCTCAGCAGACAGTCCACCTTCTCCAGATGGCAGCTCAATGTCTGCATGATATAACTCTGCCATTGGTTTGTCATTTGGATTCTCTACTAGCATTCTATCTTCAGGTATGTTTACTGCATCTGTAGGGGTGATCTCTTCCATTTTATCCTCAGCTTGAATCATTATTACTCCTGCATGACTGATCTCTGCCATCATCTCCTCAGCAGAAAGCAATACTCCTGCATTGGTTGTCACTAACTCAGTGGTAACCATTTCCCCCGCAGTGGTGAGTATTGGGATGTCACACTTAGTTGGAACCACCATCTCTGTGATACTGTCTTCAGTGGAAATCAGTGGTACCTCAGGATAAACGTTTATGCTCTCCTTAATATTGTGCCCTAATTCTGCAGGAACTGTCTCTAGCGTGTACTTATGAGTGGGATGTTCTTCTGTACTAGCAGTTAACTCACCGATTCCATCCACCACCTCAAAGCCACAGTTTATCTCTACTGGAAATGACTCTGGGTCAGAAAGGTTTGGATCCAATGGAACAGGCACAACGTGCTGTTCGACTTCTGGGATACTCTGGTACCCATCATAGTACACCAACTGTATGGATTCCGTATCCATCATCGGCACTTCCTGGCAATCCTCATACTCCATCGCTCTGTCCCCGGTTACCTGCACCACTGACTGACATAGTGCCTCTGAAACTGGCCTTGGCACAGAAAGGAGGGTCGCAGGCCCCAGCACAACATCAGATACACCCTGGAGAGGCTCGTGTTCTGTGATTCCATGCAGTACAGGCCCAGTATTATCCTGCACCACGTCCTGTGAGCAAAGACTCTGCTCCAGCCATCCCTGTTGCATATCAACCTTTTGCTGCTGGTCGGGGTCAATCCCATGCTGAATGGGAATCAGCTCCGATTGCTCCGTAGCACCCGGGAGTCGCTGCGGCTCATGCACCGTCTGCTCCGGCGATGAATATATGCCATCTCCGGCGATCGGCTCGCTTTCCGGCTCAGCTTCTCCTCCATCCCCTGTCCCAGGCGCACCAGCAGCGGCCGCCATTTTCTCTTACGCTTCTCCCCCTTACTCGGGCGAATCGATCCTTGGCCTTCTACTCCTGAGAGACTAGAAATTATCCCGCCCATGGCACACCAAAATAAGTTTCTATTGGCTGTATTCACTTAGCTAAATGTCAATCAAAATAAGAACCAGCGGGTACTTCTCATTGGCCATTGTTCCCTCCAATGAGATAAAATTTCCCCTGTAAAAAGAAAGCTGTATTTCTATTGGTCATAAGGATGTGAATCTTTGTATCTGCTGGCTGTGGAATATATCAATCAAAGTACAGTCCTAAAGACAATTGGGTAATACGGTTATCAATCACTCGCTCATGGTCTCTCAATGTTAAGCGGCGAGCTATTCATCTGTAATTTAGCAGATGTGCACATCATATAATTATTATTATTAGAAATATTTCATTTTCAACTTGAAATTAAAACATGGATAAGCTGCAAAAAGTCAGTAATTACAACTAATCAGACATTTTTTTAAAGTACTTTTATTAATTTATGTTTAAATGTTAATAGGTGGAAATTGTTTTACTTTTCTATTAATTTAATTAATGTTCAGAAGACCCAGTGCGCATATATATATATATATATATATATATATATATATATATATATATATATATATATATATATACACAGTATATATGTCCTAAAGCCTGTGTACCTGGGCCATTTTTTGCAGTACAGCTGTTCCACCCCTTGCTCTCTCTATCCCCCTCTCTTTTGTTCTTCCCCCCTCTTTTGCTCTCTCTCTTTATTTTGCTCTCTCTCTCCCCCCTCTATTTTGCTCTCTCCCCCCTTTCTTTTGTTCTCTCTCTCCCCTCTCTATTTTCCTCCCTCTCTTTTGCACTCTCTTTCTCTCCCCCTCTCTTTTGCTGTCTCTCTCCCTCTCTTTTGCTCTCTCCATCCCCCCTCTTTTGCTCTCTTTCCCCCCTCTTTTGCTCTCTCCCCATCTCTTGCTGTCTCCCTCTCTTTTGCTTTCTCTCCCTTCTCTTTTGCTCTCCCACTCTTTTCTCCCCCTCTCTCTTGCACGCTCTCTCCCCTCTTTTGCGCTCTTCCCCAATCTTTTGCTCTCTTTCCCCCCTCTTTTGCTCTGTCTCTCCTCTTTCTCCCCTCTCTTTTGCTGTCTCTCTCCCTCTCGTTTGCTCTTTCTCCCCTCTCTTTTGCTCTCTCTCTCCCCCCTCTCTCTCTTTTGTGCTCTCTCTAACCCCTCTCTTTTGCACTCTCCCCCTCTCTTTTGCTCTCTCTCTCCCCCCCTTTCTTTTGCTCTCTCCCCCCCTCTCTTTTGCTCTCTCTCTTTCTCTCTCTCTCTATCACACCTATTTTGCTCTCTCTATCCCCCTCTTTTGCTCTCTCTCTACACTTTATTTTGCTCTCTTTCCCCCCTCTCTTTTGTTGTCTCTCTCCCCCTCTCTTTTGCTCTCTCTCCCCCCTCTCTTTTGCTCTCTATCCTCTTTTTTGCTCTCTTTCTCTCCCCCCTCTCTTTTGCACTCTCCCCTCTCTTTTGCTCTTTTTCTCCCCCTCTCTTTTCCCCCCTCTATTTTGCACGCTCTCTCTCCCCTCTTTTGCACTGTCCCCCCTCTATTTTGCTCTCTCTCCCCTCTCTTTTGCTTTCTCTCTCCCCCTCTCGTTTGCTGTCTCTATCCCTCTATTTTGATCTCTCTCTCCCCTCTATTTTGCTCTCTCCTCCCTCTCTTTTCCTCCCTCTCTTTGCTTTCTCTCACCCCATTTCTTTTGCTCTCTCTCCCTCTTTTTTGCTTTCTCTATCCCCCTCTCTATTGCTTTCTCTATCCCCCTCTCTTTTGCTGTCTCTCCCCCCCTCTCTTTTGCTGTCTCTCTCCCCCTCTCTTTTGATCTCTCTCTCCCTCTCTTTTGCTCTCTCCCCCCTCTCTTATGCTCTTTTGCTCTCTCCCTCCCCTCTCTTTTGCTCTCTCTCTTTCCCCCCCTCTCTTTTGCGCTCTCTCTCCCCCTCTCTTTTGCTCTCTCTACCCTCTCTTTTGCTCTCTCTCTCCCCCTCTCTACCCCCTCTTTCGCACTTTCTTTGTTTATCTCTCCCTTTTTTTGCGGTCTCCCCCTCTCTTTTGCTCTCTCTCCCATCTCTTTTGCTGTCTCTCTCCCCTTTCTCCCCCTCTCTTTTGCTGTTTCTCTCCCTCTCTTTTGCTCTCTCTATCCCCCCTCTTTTTCTCTCTATCCCCCTCTTTTGAGCTCTCTATCTATCCCCCTCTTTTGAGCTCTCTCACGTCTGTACTACCCGGCCCCGCCCACGGCACACCTGACCCAGTCTACGTCACACCCGGCCACGCCCACGTCACACCCCCCCTCCCACCTGGTCGGCCCCAAATGAAGGCCAGGTGTGTTTGTCCTCGCGCTGTCTCTACTGAGTATGACAGCTTCGGACAAACACACTTGGCCTTTTATATTATAGGATATATATATATATATATATATATATATATATATATATATATATATATATATATATATATAAATATGTGTATGTGTATATATATATATGTAGATTATACTTTATGTCAGTATATACTCTGTATAATTATATGTCTCCCCTGTCTGTCTTCTTACACTGGATATTGTCAGCCTCAGTACAACTTTCACCTCAAACCCCCTCTGCAACACTTTCTGTCCTTTTAACCATTCTATGCTTCAGGACATAGGGTAAAATTTATCAAAGTGAGCATAAGAAAATTTTCACATTTATCGTCAAAAAAGCCACTAAAGTCGCAACTCTTTATAATGTACGAACAAATTGACTCATGATCATTCACAAGTCTTTAATATATGCAAATAAGTTGTGTGGAAATGCCTAATTATTGGCATTTTAACATGTCTGTATATATTTGCAGTTCTCATATATTTATAAAAAGGGGTGCATGTAATATTCACTGTTTTTAATCTCGCTAATTTGTAGGTTTCGAGGTAGTTAAAGAGAATGAGGGATATTGTTGTTTGGAGGGAAAATGTGGAAAAATTCTTGTTGTTATGGCTGTATTTAGGGTTAGAAATCACCCATAACAATGCGCAGAACCTGAAGAATAATATGTACCTGAAGAAAAATAATTCAATAACAAAAAGGTATATACAGATTTATAAAAAGTAAAATAATTTAAAGTGCAATTGAAATAAGTGTACTCAAAAGAACAAAGATAAGCTACAATAAACGGGCAACCTTCCTCGACAAAAGAGCGCCAAAGAAGGGGCAAAATAAAAATAACTTTAATAATATATAAGAAACTAGTCCTAAAGCCTGTGTACACAGGACATTTTTTGCAGTTCAGCGGTCCGACCCCTTGCTCTCTCTATACCCCTCTCTTTTGCTCTCTCTTTCTCCCCTCTCTTTTGCTCTCTCTCCCCTCTCTTTTGTTCTCTCTCTCTCCCCTCTCTTTTGCTCTCTCTCCCCTCTCTTTTGCTCTCTCTCTTCCTCTCTCTTTTGCTCTCTCTCTTCCCCCTCTCTTTTGCTCTCTCTCTCTCTCCCCTCTCTTTTGCTCTCTCCCCCCTCTCTTTTGCTCTCTCTCCCCCTCTTTTGCTTTCTCTCTCTCTCTCTTTTGCTCTCTCTACCACCTCTCTTTTGCTCTCTCTCTCTCCCCTCTCTCTTTTGCCGTATCTCTCCCTCTCTTTTGCTCTCTCCCCCTCTCTTTTGCTGTCTCTCTCCATCTATTTTGCTCTCTCTCCTCTCTTTTGCTGTCTCTCTCCCTCTCTTTTGCTCTCTCTCTCCCTCTCTTTTGCTCTCTCTCCCTCTCTTTTGCGCTCTCTCCCCCTTTCTTTTGCGCTCTCTATCTCCCCCTCTCTTTTGCTCTCTCTCTCTCCCCTCTCTCTTTTACTCTCTCCTCTTTCTTTTGATCTCTCTACCCCCTCTCATTTGCTCTCTCTCTCCCCTCTCACTTTTGCTGTATCTCTCCCTCTCTTTTGTTCTCTCCCCCCTCTCTTTTTCTCTCTCTCTCCATCTATTTTGCTCTTTCTCCCCCTCTCTTTTGCGCTCTCTCTCCCCTCTCTCTTTTACTCTCTCCCCTTCTTTTGCTCTCTCCTCCCTCTTTTTTGCTCTCTCTATCCCCCCTCTTTTGCTCTATCTCTCTTCCCCTCTCTTATGCTCTCTCCCCCCTCTCTTTTGCTCTCTCTCTCTTTCTCTCTCTCTCCCCTCTCTTTTGCTCTCTCTCTCCCCTCTCTTTTGCTCTCCCTCTCTTTTGCTGTCTCTCTCCCACTCTTTTGCTCTCTCTCCCCCTCTCTTTTGCGCTCTCCCCCTCTCTTTTGTGCTCTCTATCTCCTCCTCTCTTTTGCTCTCTTTTGCTCTCTCTTCCTCTCTCTTTTGCTCTCTCCCCTCTCTCTTTTACTGTATCTCTCCCTCTCTTTTTTTCTCTCCCCCTCTCTTTTGCTCTCTCTCCCCCCTCTTTTTGCGCTCTCTCTCTCTCCACTCTCACTTTTGCTCTCTCCCCCTCTCATTTGCTCTCTCTTTCTCCCCCTCTTCTGCTCTCTCCCCTCTCTCTTTTGCTGTCTCTCTTCCTCTCTTTTGCTCTCTCTCCCCCTCTTCTGCTCTCTCTCTCCTCTCTCTCTTTTGCTGTCTCTCTTCCTCTCTTTTGCTGTCTCTCTTCCTCTCTTTTGCTCTATCTCCCCCTCTTTTGCTCTCTCTCTCCCCCCTTCTGCTCTCTCTTTCTGTCTCTCTTCCTCTCTTTTGCTGTCTCTCTTCCTCTCTTTTGCTCTCTCTCCCCCTCATTTGATCTCTCTCTCTCCCCCTCTTCTGTTCTCTATCCCCTATCTTTTTTGATGTCTCTTTTCCTTTCTTTTGCTGTCTCTCTCCCTCTCTTTTGCTCTCTCTCCCCCTCTCTTTTGCTCTCTCTTTCTCTCTCTCCACTCTCTTTTGCTCTCTCTCTCCCCTCTATTTTGCTCTCTCTCCCCCCTCTCTCTTTTGCTCTCTCTCTCCCTCTCTTTTGCTGTCTCTCTCCCACTCTTTTGCTCTCTCTCCCCCTCTCTTTTGCGCTCTCCCCCTCTCTTTTGTGCTCTCTATCTCCTCCTCTCTTTTGCTCCCTCTTCCCCTCTCTTTTGCTCTCTCTCTCCCCTCTCTCTTTTACTGTATCTCTCCCTCTCTTTTTTTCTCTCCCCCTCTCTTTTGCTCTCTCTCCCCCCTCTTTTTGCGCTCTCTCTCTCTCTCTCCACCCTCAGTTTTGCTCTCTCCCCCTCTCATTTGCTCTCTCTCTCCCCTCTCTTTTGCTCTCTCTTTTCCCCCTCTTCTGCTCTCTCCCCTCTCTCTTTTGCTGTCTCTCTTCCTCTCTTTTGCTCTCTCTCCCCCTCTTTTTCTCTCTCCCCCTCTTCTGCTCTCTCTCTACGCTCTCTCTTTTGCTGTCTTTCTTCCTCTCTTTTGCTGTCTCTCTTCCTCTCTTTTGCTCTATCTCCCCCTCTTTTGCTCTCTCTCTCCCCCCTCTTCTGCTCTCTCTCTCCCCTCTCTCTTGTTGTCTCTCTTCCTCTCTTTTGCTGTCTCTCTTCCTCTCTTTTCCTCTCTCTCTCCCCCTCTTTTGATCTCTCTCTCTCTCCCCCTCTTCTGTTCTCTATCCCCTCTCTTTTTTGCTGTCTCTCTTCCTCTCTTTTGCTGTCTCTGTCCCTCACTTTTGCTCTCTCTCCCCCTCTCTTTTGTGCTCTCTATCTCCCCCTCTCTTTTGCTCTCTCTCTCTCTCCCCCTCTCTCTTTTACTCTCTCCCCTTTCTTTTGCTCTCTCTCCCCCCTCTCTTTTGCTCTCTCTCCCCTCTCTCTTTTGCTGTATCTCTCCCTCTCTTTTGCTCTCGCTCCCCCTCTCTTTTGCACTCTCACCCCTTCTCTTTTGTGCTCTCTATCTCCCCCTCTTTTTTGCTCTCTCTCTCCCCCTCTCTCTTTTACTCTCTCCCCTTTCTTTTGCTCTGTCTACCTCCTCTCTTTTGCTCTCTCTCCTCTATCTTTTGCTGTATCTCTCCCTCTCTTTTGCTCTCTCCCCCCTCTCTTTTGCTGTCTCTTTCCCTCTCTTTTGCTCTCTCTCCCCCTCGCTTTTGCACTCTCACCCCTTCTCTTTTGCGCTCTCTATCTCCCCCTCTCTTTTGCTCTCTCTCCCCTCTCTCTTTTACTCTCTCCCCTTTCTTTTGCTCTCTCTACCCCCTCTCTTTTGCTCTCTCTCTGCCCTCTCTATTTTGCTGTATCTCTCCCTCTCTTTTGCTCTCTCTCCCCCTCTCTTTTGCTCTCTCTCCCCCTTTCTTTTGCAACTCTCCCCTCTCTCTTTTACTCGCTCTCCTTTCTTTTGCTCTCTCTCCCCCTCTCTTTTGCTCTCTCTATCCCCCTCTTTTGCTCTCTCCCCCTCTCTTATGCTCTCTCCCCCCCTTTCTTATGCTCTCTCTCTCTCTCTCTATTTTTCTCTCTCTCCTTTCTTTTTTGCTCTTTCTCTCCCCTCTCTTTTGCTCTCTCTCCCCTCTTTCTTTTGCTCTCTCTCCCTCCATTTTGCTCTCTCCCCCCTCTCTTTTGCGACTCTCTCTCCCCTCTCTCTTTTACTCTCTCTCCTCTCTTTTGCTCTCTCTCTCCCCTCTATTTTGCTCTCTCTCTCCCCTCTCTCTTTTGCTCTCTCTCTCCCTCTCTTTTGCTGTCTCTCTCCCACTCTTTTGCTCTCTCTCCCCCTCTCTTTTGTGCTCTCCCCCTCTCTTTTGTGCTCTCTATCTCCTCCTCTCTTTTGCTCCCTCTTCCCCTCTCTTTTGCTCTCTCTCTCTCTCCCCTCTCTCTTTTACTGTATCTCTCCCTCTCTTTTTTTCTCTCCCCCTCTCTTTTGCTCTCTCTCCCCCCTCTTTTTGCGCTCTCTCTCTCTCCACCCTCAGTTTTGCTCTCTCCCCCTCTCATTTGCTCTCTCTCTCCCCTCTCTTTTGCTCTCTCTTTTCCCCCTCTTCTGCTCTCTCCCCTCTCTCTTTTGCTGTCTCTCTTCCTCTCTTTTGCTCTCTCTCCCCCTCTTTTTCTCTCTCCCCCTCTTCTGCTCTCTCTCTCCGCTCTCTCTTTTGCTGTCTCTCTTCCTCTCTTTTGCTGTCTCTCTTCCTCTCTTTTGCTCTATCTCCCCCTCTTTTGCTCTCTCTCTCCCCCCTCTTCTGCTCTCTCTCTCCCCTCTCTCTTGCTGTCTCTCTTCCTCTCTTTTGCTGTCTCTCTTCCTCTCTTTTGCTCTCTCTCTCCCCCTCTTTTGATCTCTCTCCCCCTCTTCTGTTCTCTATCCCCTCTCTTTTTTGCTGTCTCTCTTCCTCTCTTTTGCTGTCTCTGTCCCTCTCTTTTGCTCTCTCTCCCCCTCTCTTTTGTGCTCTCTATCTCCCCCTCTCTTTTGCTCTCTCTCTCTCTCTCTCTCTCTCTCCCCCTCTCTCTTTTACTCTCTCCCCTTTCTTTTGCTCTCTCTCCCCCCTCTCTTTTGCTCTCTCTCTCCCCTCTCTCTTTTGCTGTATCTCTCCCTCTCTTTTGCTCTCGCTCCCCCTCTCTTTTGCACTCTCACCCCTTCTCTTTTGTGCTCTCTATCTCCCCCTCTTTTTTGCTCTCTCTCTCCCCCTCTCTCTTTTACTCTCTCCCCTTTCTTTTGCTCTCTCTCCCCCTCTCTTTTGCTCTCTCTCTCCCCTCTCTCTTTTGCTGTATCTCTCCCTCTCTTTTGCTCTCGCTCCCCCTCTCTTTTGCACTCTCACCCCTTCTCTTTTGTGCTCTCTATCTCCTCCTCTCTTTTGCTCTCTCTCTCCCCTCTATCTTTTGCTGTATCTCTCCCTCTCTTTTGCTCTCTCCCCCCTCTCTTTTTGCTCTCTCTCCCCCTCTCTTTTGCACTCTCACCCCTTCTCTTTTGCGCTCTCTATCTCCCCCTCTCTTTTGCTCTCTCTCCCCTCTCTCTTTTACTCTGTCCCCTTTCTTTTGCTCTCTCTACCCCCTCTCTTTTGCTCTCTCTCTCCCCTCTCTATTTTGCTGTATCTCTCCCTCTCTTTTGCTCTCTCTCCCCCTCTCTTTTGCTCTCTCTCCCCCTTTCTTTTGCGACTCTCCCCTCTCTCTTTTACTCGCTCTCCTTTCTTTTGCTCTCTCTCCCCCCCTCTCTTTTGCTCTCTCTATCCCCCTCTTTTGCTCTCTCCCCCTCTCTTATGCTCTCCCCCCCCCCCTCTCTTATGCTCTCTCTCTCTATTTTTCTCTCTCTCTCCTTTCTTTTTTGCTCTTTCTCTCCCCTCTCTTTTGCTCTCTCTTCCCTCTTTCTTTTGCTCTCTCTCCCTCCATTTTGCTCTCTCCCCCCCCTCTCTTTTGCGACTCTCTCTCCCCTCTCTCTTTTACTCTCTCTCCTTTCTTTTGCTCTCTCTCCCCCCTCTTTTGCTCTCTCCCCCTCTCTTATGCTCTCTCCCCCCCTCTCTTTTGCTCTCTCTCTCTATTTTTCTCTCCTTTCTTTTTTTGCTCTTTCGCTCCCCTCTCTTTTACTCTCTCTCCCCTCTCTCTTTTGCTCTCTCACTCACTCTCTTTTGCTGTCTCTCTCCCTCTCTTTTGTTCTCTCTCCCCTCTCTCTTTTGCTCTCCCTCTCATTTGCTGTCTCTCTTCCTTTCTATTGCTCTCTCTCCCCTCTCTCTTTTACTCTCTCCCCTTTCTTTTGCTCTCTCTCCTCCCTCTTTTTTGCTCTCTCTATCCCCCCTCTTTTGCTCTATCTCTCTCCCCTTCTCTTATGCTCTCTCCCCCTCTCTTTTGCTCTCTCTTTCTCTCTCTCTCCACTCTCTTTTGCTCTATCCCCACTGTCTTTTGCTCTCTCTCTCCCTCTCTTTTGCTGTCTCTCTCCCACTCTTTTTTTTCTCTCCCCCTCTCTTTTGCTCTCTCTCCCCCCTCTTTTTGCGCGCTCTCTCTCTCTCTCTCCACCCTCAATTTTGCTCTCTCCCCCTCTCATTTGCTCTCTCTCTCCCCTCTCTTTTGCTCTCTCTTTCTCCCCCTCTTCTGCTCTCTCCCCTCTCTCTTTTGCTGTCTCTCTTCCACTCTTTTGCTCTCTCTCCCCCTCTTTTTCTCTCTCTCTCCCCCTCTTCTGCTCTCTCTCTCCCCCTCTTCTGCTCTCTCTCCGCTCTCTCTTTTGCTGTCTCTCTTCCTCTCTTTTGCTGTCTCTCTTCCTTTCTTTTGCTCTATCTCCCCCTCTTTTGCTCTCTCTCTCTCCCCCCTCTTCTGCTCTCTCTCTCCACTCTCTCTTGCTGTCTCTCTTCCTCTCTTTTGCTGTCTCTCTTCCTCTCTTTTGCTCTCTCTCTCCCCCTCTTTTGATCTCTCTCTCTCCCCCTCTTCTGTTCTCTATCCCCTCTCTTTTTTGCTGTCTCTCTTCCTCTCTTTTGCTGTCTCTCTCCCTCTCTTTTGCTCTCTCTCCCCCTCTCTTTTGTGCTCTCTATCTCCCCCTCTCTTTTGCTCTCTCTCTCCCCTTTCTTTTGCTCTCTCTACCCCCTCTCTTTTGCTCTCTCTCTCCCATCTCTCTTTTGCTGTATCTCTCCCTCTCTTTTGCTCTCTCTCCCCCTCTCTTTTGCACTCTCACCCCTTCTCTTTTGCGCTCTCTATCTCCCCCTCTTTTTTGCTCTCTCTCTCCCCCTCTCTCTTTTACTCTCTCCCCTTTCTTTTGATCTCTCTACCCCCTTTCTTTTGCTCTCTCTCTCCCCTCTCTCTTTTGCTGTATCTCTCCCTCTCTTTTCTCTCTCCCCCCTCTCTTTTGCTGTCTCTCTCCCTCTCTTTTGCTATCTCTTACCCTCTCTTTTGCACTCTCACCCCTTCTCTTTTGCGCTCTCTCTCTACGCCCTCTCTTTTGCTCTCTCTCTCTCTCTCCCCTCTTTATTTTGCTGTATCTCTCCCTCTCTTTTGCTCTCTCTCCCCCTCTCTTTTGCTCTCTCTCCCCCTCTCTTTTGCGACTCTCCCCTCTCTCTTTTACTCGCTCTACTTTCTTTTGCTCTCTCTCCCCCCTCTTTTGCTCTCTCCCCCTCTCTTATGCTCTCTCCCCCCCTCTCTTTTGCTCTCTCTCTCTATTTTTCTCTCCTTTCTTTTTTTGCTCTTTCGCTCCCCTCTCTTTTACTCTCTCTCCCCTCTCTCTTTTGCTCTCTCACTCACTCTCTTTTGCTGTCTCTCTCCCTCTCTTTTGTTCTCTCTCCCCTCTCTCTTTTGCTCTCCCTCTCATTTGCTGTCTCTCTTCCTTTCTATTGCTCTCTCTCCCCTCTCTCTTTTACTCTCTCCCCTTTCTTTTGCTCTCTCTCCTCCCTCTTTTTTGCTCTCTCTATCCCCCCTCTTTTGCTCTATCTCTCTCCCCTTCTCTTATGCTCTCTCCCCCTCTCTTTTGCTCTCTCTTTCTCTCTCTCTCCACTCTCTTTTGCTCTATCCCCACTCTCTTTTGCTCTCTCTCTCCCTCTCTTTTGCTGTCTCTCTCCCACTCTTTTTTTTCTCTCCCCCTCTCTTTTGCTCTCTCTCCCCCCTCTTTTTGCGCGCTCTCTCTCTCTCTCTCCACCCTCAATTTTGCTCTCTCCCCCTCTCATTTGCTCTCTCTCTCCCCTCTCTTTTGCTCTCTCTTTCTCCCCCTCTTCTGCTCTCTCCCCTCTCTCTTTTGCTGTCTCTCTTCCACTCTTTTGCTCTCTCTCCCCCTCTTTTTCTCTCTCTCTCCCCCTCTTCTGCTCTCTCTCTCCCCCTCTTCTGCTCTCTCTCCGCTCTCTCTTTTGCTGTCTCTCTTCCTCTCTTTTGCTGTCTCTCTTCCTTTCTTTTGCTCTATCTCCCCCTCTTTTGCTCTCTCTCTCTCCCCCCTCTTCTGCTCTCTCTCTCCACTCTCTCTTGCTGTCTCTCTTCCTCTCTTTTGCTGTCTCTCTTCCTCTCTTTTGCTCTCTCTCTCCCCCTCTTTTGATCTCTCTCTCTCCCCCTCTTCTGTTCTCTATCCCCTCTCTTTTTTGCTGTCTCTCTTCCTCTCTTTTGCTGTCTCTCTCCCTCTCTTTTGCTCTCTCTCCCCCTCTCTTTTGTGCTCTCTATCTCCCCCTCTCTTTTGCTCTCTCTCTCCCCTTTCTTTTGCTCTCTCTACCCCCTCTCTTTTGCTCTCTCTCTCCCATCTCTCTTTTGCTGTATCTCTCCCTCTCTTTTGCTCTCTCTCCCCCTCTCTTTTGCACTCTCACCCCTTCTCTTTTGCGCTCTCTATCTCCCCCTCTTTTTTGCTCTCTCTCTCCCCCTCTCTCTTTTACTCTCTCCCCTTTCTTTTGATCTCTCTACCCCCTTTCTTTTGCTCTCTCTCTCCCCTCTCTCTTTTGCTGTATCTCTCCCTCTCTTTTCTCTCTCCCCCCTCTCTTTTGCTGTCTCTCTCCCTCTCTTTTGCTATCTCTTACCCTCTCTTTTGCACTCTCACCCCTTCTCTTTTGCGCTCTCTCTCTACGCCCTCTCTTTTGCTCTCTCTCTCTCTCTCCCCTCTTTATTTTGCTGTATCTCTCCCTCTCTTTTGCTCTCTCTCCCCCTCTCTTTTGCTCTCTCTCCCCCTCTCTTTTGCGACTCTCCCCTCTCTCTTTTACTCGCTCTACTTTCTTTTGCTCTCTCTCCCCCCTCTCTTTTGCTCTCTCTATCCCCACTGTTTTGCTCTCTCTCCCCCTCTCTTGTGCTCTCTCCCCCCTCTCTTTTGCTCTCTCTCTCTATTTTTCTCTCTCTCCTTTCTTTTTTGCTCTTTCTCTCCCCTCTCTTTTGCTCTCTCTCCCCTCTTTCTTTTGCTCTCTCTCCCCCTCTCTTTTGCGACTCTCTCTCCCCTCTCTCTTTTACTCTCTCTCCTTTCTTTTGCTCTCTCTCCCCCCTCTTTTGCTCTCTCCCCCTCTCTTATGCTCTCTCCCCCATCTCTTTTGCTCTCTCTCTCTATTTTTCTCTCCTTTCTTTTTTTGCTCTTTCTCTCCCCTCTGTTTTACTCTCTCTCCCCTCTCTCTTTTGCTCTCTCTCTCTCTCCCTCTCTTTTGCTGTCTCTCTCCCTCTCTTTTGTTCTCTCTCCCCTCTCTCTTTTGCTCTCCCTCTCTTTTGCTGTCTCTCTTCCTCTCTATTGCTCTCTCTCCCCTCTCTCTTTTACTCTCTCCCCTTTCTTTTGCTCTCTCTCCTCCCTCTTTTTTGCTCTCTCTATCCCCCCTCTTTTGCTGTATCTCTCTTCCCCTCTCTTATGCTCTCTCCCCCTCTCTTTTGCTCTCTCTTTCTCTCTCTCTCCACTGGCATCCGACCCCGCCCGGTCACGCCTGACCCCGCCCGCATCACGCCCGGCCTGCCCACGTCACACCCGCCTGGCCATGCCCACTCCACCACACGCCAGATGCCAGGTCAGTTGGAAGGCCAGGTGTGTTTGTCCTCACGCGCAGTCTCTACTGCGCATGACAGCTTCGGACAAACACACTTGGCCTTTTATTATATAGGATAACATTCTTATGAACAATCACGTGATTCATTTATTCTGTTATAGGGTAAATACAATAAAACCATTTACAGGTGGCTGACGTTAAAGGGATATGAAACCCAATTTTGTTCTTTAATGATTTAGATAGAGCAAGCACTACCCAGGTGCTAAACCAAAAATGGTCTGGCTCCTAAGCTTACATTCTTGCTTTTTCAAATAAAGATACCTTGAGACTGAAGAAAAATTGATAATAGGAGTAAATTAGAAATTGCTTAAAGTTGCATGCTCTATCTGAATCATGAAAGAAAAAAAATTGGGTTTCATATCCCTTTAAGATTGATAAATAAAGTGAAAACTATATTTTCGTAAGAAAACTAGATCAGCCCTTTGCTTGACATTGCAAAAAACATTTGCCCGAAAAATGTCTCTAGAATTGTGTTACTGGCGAAAGTTATGACTTCACACATTGCACACTATTGTGGAAATTATAATAACTTTTTAAGCGCATTTTTTCGGGGCTCAATAAATTGTGCCCATAATCTGTAAATTCCAATGAATTGGTCAGTATTGCTTTAGACTTGAGAAAGGGAGGAATATCCCGAAAGCTTGTCTACTTATAAATATATACGGCGAGATTACGAGTTTTGCGGTAACAGGGGTGTGTTGCTTAGTTTCAGCTCACCGCTCACCTAAAGTAACACTGGTATTACAGGTCTTTTTAAACCTGGCGTTAGCCGCAAAAAGGTGAGCGTAGAGCAGAATTTAGCTCCACATTTCACCTCAATACCAGCGTTGCTTACGGTAGCAGTAAGCTGGCTAATCGTGCTCGTGCACGATTTCCTCATAGAAAACAATGGAGCTGAGCTGGCTGAAAAAAAACCTAACACCTGCAAAAAAGCAGCGTTCAGCTCCTAACGCAGCCCCATTGTTTCCTATGGGGAACTACTTTTTATGTCTGCACCTAACACCCTAACATGAAACCCGAGTCTAAACACCCCTAATTTTACACTTATTAACCCCTAATCTGCCGCCTCCAACATCGCCAACACCTACATTATATTTATTAACCCCTAATCTGCCGCTCCAGACACCGCCGCCACCTACATTATCCCTATGAACCCCTAATCTGCTGCCCCCAACATCGCAGAACCCTACATTTTATTTATTAACCCCTAATCTGCCCCCAACATTGCCACAACTATAATAAATGTATTAACCTCTAATCTTCCGCCGCCAACGTCGCCGCCACTATAATAAATTTATTAACGCCTAAACCTAAGTCTAACCCTAACCCCCCTAATCTTTTGCTCTCTCTCCTCCTCTCTTTTGCACTCTCACCCCTTCTATTTTGCGCTCTCTATCTCCCCCTCTTTTTTGCTCTCTCTCTCCCCTCTCTCTTTTACTCTCTCCCCTTTCTTTTGCTCTCTCTACCCCCTCTCTTTTGCTCTCTCTCTCCCCTCTCTCTTTTGCTGTATCTCTCCCTCTCTTTTGCTCTCTCCCCCCTCTCTTTTGCTGTCTCTCTCCCTCTATTTTGCCCTCTCTCCCCCTCTCTTTTTCACTCTCACCCCTTCTCTTTTGCGCTCTCTATCTCCCCCTTTCTTTTGCTCTCTCTACCCCCTCTCTTTTGCTCTCTCTCTCTCTCGCTCTCTCTCTCTCTCCCCTCTCTATTTTGCTGTATCTCTCCCTCTCTTTTGCTCTCTCTCCCCCTCTCTTTTGCTCTCTCTCCCCCTCTCTTTTGCGACTCTCCCCTCTGTCTTTTACTCGCTCTACTTTCTTTTGCTCTCTCTCTCCCCTCTCTTTTGCTCTCTCTATCCCCCATCTTTTACTCTCTCCCCCTCTCTTATGCTCTCTCTCCCCCTCTCTTTTGCTCTCTCTCCCCTCTCTCTCTCTCTCCTTTCTTTTTTGCTCTTTCTCTCCCCTCTCTTTTGCTCTATCTCCCCTCTTTCTTTTGCTCTCTCTCTAACCTCCATTTTGCTCTCTCTCCCCCTCTCTTTTGCGACTCTTTCTCCCCTCTCTCTTTTACTCTCTCTCCTTTATTTTGCTCTCTCTCCCCCCTCTTTTGCTCTCTCCCCCTTTCTTATGCTCTCTCCCCCCCTCTCTTTTGCTCTCTCTCTCTATTTTTCTCTCCTTTCTTTTTTTGCTCTTTCTCTCCCCTCTCTTTTACTCTCTCTCCCCTCTCTCGTTTGCTCTCTCTCTCCCTCTCTTTTGCTGTCTCTCTCCCTCTCTTTTGTTCTCTCTCCCCTCTCTCTTTTGCTGTCTCTGTCCCTCTCTATTGCTGTCTCCCCCTCTCTTTTGCGCTCTCTCCTCCTCTCTTTTGTGCTCTCTCCCCCTCTCTTTTGCTCTCTCTCTCCCCTCTCTCTTTAGTATCTCTCCCTCTCTTTTTTCTCTCCCCCTCTCTTTTGCTGTCTCTCCCCCCTCTCTTTTGCTGTCTATCTCCATCTCTTTTGCTCTCTCTCCCCCCTCTTTTTGTTCTCTATCTCTCTCTCTCCACCCTCACTTTTGCTCTCTCCCCCCTCTCATTTGCTCTCTCTCTCCCCCTCTCTTTTGCTCTCTCTATCCCTCTCTTCTGCTCTCTCTATCCCCTCTCTCTTTTTCTGTCTATCTCCCCCTCTTTTGCTCTCTCTCCCCCTCTTCTGCTCTCTCCCCTCTCTCTTTTGCTGTCTCTCTTCCTCTCTTTTGCTCTCTCTCTCCCCCTCTTTTGCTCTCTCTCTCCCCTCTCTCTTTTGCTGTCTCTCTTCCTCTCTTTTGCTGTCTTACTTCCTCTCTTTTGCTCTCACTCCCCCTCTTCTGCTCTCTCTCTCTCCCCTCTCTCTTTTGCTGTCTCACTTCCTCTCTTTTGCTGTCTCTCTTCCTCTCTTTTGCTCTCTCCCCCTCTTCTGCTCTCTCTCTCCCCTCTATCTTTTGCTGTCTCTCTTCCTCTCTTTTGCTCTCTCTCCTTCTCTTTTGCTCTCTCTTCCCCTCTTCTGCTCTCTCTCCTCTCTCTCTTTTGCTGTCTCTCTTCCTCTCTTTTGCTCTCTCTCTCCCTCCATTTTGCTCTCTCTCCCCCTCTCTTTTGCGACTCTCTCTCCCCTCTCTCTTTTACTCTCTCTCCTTTCTTTTGCTCTCTCTCCCCCCTCTTTTGCTCTCTCCCCCTCTCTTATGCTCTCTCCCCCCCTCTCTTTTGCTCTCTCTCTCTATTTTTCTCTCCTTTCTTTTTTTGCTCTTTCTCTTCCCTCTCTTTTACTCTCTCTCCCCTCTCTCGTTTGCTCTCTCTCTCCCTCTCTTTTGCTGTCTCTCTCCCTCCCTTTTGTTCTCTCTCCCCTCTCTCTTTTGCTCTCCCTCTCTTTTGCTGTCTCTGTCCCTCTCTATTGCTGTCTCCCCCTCTCTTTTGCGCTCTCTCCTCCTCTCTTTTGTGCTCTCTCCCCCTCTCTTTTGCTCTCTCTCTCTCCCCTCTCTCTTTAGTATCTCTCCCTCTCTTTTTTTTCTCTCCCCCTCTCTTTTGCTGTCTCTCCCCCCCTCTCTTTTGCTGTCTATCTCCATCTCTTTTGCTCTCTCTCCCCCCTCTTTTTGTTCTCTATCTCTCTCTCTCCATCCTCATTTTTGCTCTCTCCCCCCTCTCATTTGCTCTCTCTATCCCCCTCTTCTGCTCTCTCTATCCCCTCTCTCTTTTTCTGTCTCTCTTCCACTCTTTTGCTGTCTCTTTTCCTCTCTTTTGCTCTATCTCCCCCTCTTTTGCTCTCTCTCCCCCTCTTCTGCTCTCTCTCTCTCCCCTCTCTCTTTTGCTGTCTCTCTTCCTCTCTTTTGCTCTCTCTCTCTCCCCCTCTTTTGCTATCTCTCTCCCCTCTCTCTTTTGCTGTCTCTCTTCCTCTCTTTTGCTGTCTTACTTCCTCTCTTTTGCTCTCACTCCCCCTCTTCTGCTCTCTCTCTCTCCCCTCTCTCTTTTGCTGTCTCTCTTCCTCTCTTTTGCTCTCTCCCCCTCTTCTGCTCTCTCTCTCCCCTCTATATTTTGCTGTCTCTCTTCCTCTCTTTTGCTCTCTCTCCTTCTCTTTTGCTCTCTCTTCCCCTCTTCTGCTCTCTCTCCTCTCTCTCTTTTGCTGTCTCTCTTCCTCTCTTTTGCTCTCTCTCTTCCTCTCTCTCTTTTGCTGTCTCTCCCCCTCTCTTATGCTCTCTCCCCCCCTCTCTTTTGCTCTCTCTCTCTATTTTTCTCTCCTTTCTTTTTTTGCTCTTTCTCTCCCCTCCCTTTTACTCTCTCTCCCCTCTCTCGTTTGCTCTCTCTCTCCCTCTCTTTTGCTGTCTCTCTCCCTCTCTTTTGTTCTCTCTCCCCTCTCTCTTTTGCTCTCCCTCTCTTTTGCTGTCTCTGTCTCTCTCTATTGCTGTCTCCCCCTCTCTTTTGCGCTCTCTCCTCCTCTCTTTTGTGCTCTCTCCCCCTCTCTTTTGCTCTCTCTCCCCTCTCTCTTTAGTATCTCTCCCTCTCTTTTTTTCTCTCCCCCTCTCTTTTGCTGTCTCTCCCCCTCTCTTTTGCTGTCTATCTCCCTCTCTTTTGCTGTCTCTCCCCCCTCTCTTTTGCTGTCTATCTCCATCTCTTTTGCTCTCTCTCCCCCTCTTTTTGTTCTCTATCTCTCTCTCCACCCTCACTTTTGCTCTCTCCCCCCTCTCATTTGCTCTCTCTCTCCCCCTCTGTTTTGCTCTCTCTATCCCCCTCTTCTGCTCTCTCTATCCCCTCTCTCTTTTTCTGTCTCTCTTCCACTCTTTTGCTGTCTTTTTTCCTCTCTTTTGCTCTATCTCCCCCTCTTTTGCTCTCTCTCCCCCTCTTCTGCTCTCTCTCTCCCCTCTCTCTTTTGCTGTCTCTCTTCCTCTCTTTTGCTCTCTCTCTCCCCCTCTTTTGCTCTCTCTCTCCCCTCTCTCTTTTGCTGTCTCTCTTCCTCTCTTTTGCTGTCTTACTTCCTCTCTTTTGCTCTCACTCCCCCTCTTCTGCTCTCTCTCTCTCCCCTCTCTCTTTTGCTGTCTCACTTCCTCTCTTTTGCTGTCTCTCTTCCTCTCTTTTGCTCTCTCCCCCTCTTCTGCTCTCTCTCTCCCCTCTATCTTTTGCTGTCTCTCTTCCTCTCTTTTGCTCTCTCTCCTTCTCTTTTGCTCTCTCTTCCCCTCTTCTGCTCTCTCTCCTCTATCTTTTGCTGTCTCTCTTCCTCTCTTTTGCTCTCTCTCTTCCTCTCTTTTGCTCTCTCTCCCCCTCTTCTGCTCTCTCACTCTCTCTCTCCCCTCTCTCTTTTGCTGTCTCACTTCCTCTCTTTTGCTGTCTCTCTTCCTCTCTTTTGCTCTCTCTCCCCCTCTTTTGCTCTCTCTCTCCCCCTCTTCTGATCTCTCTCTCCCCTCTCTCTTTTGCTGTCTCTCTTCCTCTCTTTTGCTCTCTCTCCCCCTCTTTTGCTCTCTCTCCCCCTCTTCTGCTCTCTCTCTCCTCTCTCTCTTTTGCTGTCTCTCTTCCTCTCTTTTGCTCTCTCCCCCCCTCTCTTTTGCTCTCTCCCCCCTCTTTTGCACTCTCCCCCTCTCTTTTGCTATCTCTCTCCCTCTCTTTACCCCCCCTCTTCTGCTCTCTCTATACCCCCTCTTTAGAGCTCTCTGTCTCTCACGGCCAGTCAGCCATGGCATCCGGCCCCGCCCGGTCACGTCTGACCCCGCCCGCATCACGCCCGGCCTGCCCATGTCACACCCGCCTGGCCAGGCCAACACCCCTAATCTTACACTTATTAACCCCTAATCTGCCGCCTCCAACATCGCCGACACCTACATTATATTTATTAACCCCTAATCTGCCGCTCCAGACACCGCCGCCACCTACATTATCCCTATGAACCCCTAATCTGCTGCCCCAACATCGCAGAACCCTACATTTTATTTATTAACCCCTAATCTGCCCCCAACGTTGCCACAACTATAATAAATGTATTAACCCCTAATCTGCCGCCGCCAACGTCGCCGCCACTATAATAAATTTGTTAACGCCTAAACCTAAGTCTAACCCTAACCCCCCTAACTTAAATATAATTTAAATAAATCTAAATAAATTTACTATAATTAACTAAATTATTCCTATTTAAAACTAAATACTTACTTGTAAAATAAACCCTAAGTTAGCTACAATATAACTAATAGTTACATTGTAGCCATTTTAGAATTTATATTTATTTTACAGGCAACTTTGTATTTATTTTAACTAGGTACAATAGTTATTAAATAGTTATTAACTATTTAATAACTACCTAGTTAAAATAAGTACAAATTTACCTGTAAAATAAATCCTAACCTAAATTACAATTACACCTAACACTACACTATCATTAAATTAATTACTTAAACTACCTACAATTATTTACAATTAATTTAAATAAACTAAATTACGGGGGGAAAAAACACTAAATTACAGAAAATAAAAAAAGATTTACATTTTTTTTAAAGCTAATTACACCTACTCTAATCCCCCTAATAAAATAAAAAAGCCCCCCAAAATAATAAAATTCCCTACCCTATACTAAATTACAAATAGCCCTTAAAAGGGCCTTTTGCGGGCATTGCCCCAAAGTAAAAAGACAATACCCACCCAACATTAAAACCCACCACCCATACAAGGGATGCCATCTTGGATGACGTCATTTAAAGGACCAGTCATTCAGTCGTCAGCCGTCGGATGAAGAGGATGCTCCACGTTGGATATCTTGAAGATGGACCCGCTCCGGAAGGATGAAGATAGAAGATGCCGCCTGGATGAAGCCTTCTGCTGGTCTGGATGTCCTCTTCTGGCCGGATAGGATGAAGACTTCGGACCCGCTGGAGGAACACTTGTGCCCAGCTGGGTGAAGCCGGCTCAAGGTAGGGTGATCTTCAAGGGGGTAGTGTTAGGTTTTTTTAAAGGGGGATTGGGTGGGTTTTAGAGTAGGGTTAGGTGTGTGGGTGGTGGGTTTTAATGTTGGGGGGTATTGTATTTTTTTTTACAGGTAAAAAGCTGATTACTTTGGGGCAATGCCCCGCAAAAGGCCCTTTTAAGGGCTATTTGTAATTTAGTATAGGGTAGGGAATTTTATTATTTTGGGGGGCTTTTTTATTTTATTAAGAGGATTAGAGTAGGTGTAATTAGTTTTAAATTCTTGTAATTCGGGGCGTGACTCTGGGCAGCTCCTTGAATGGACGCATTATCAGTTGCTCTGTGTGAAACATTAATATTTCTCCTGTTAAGTGTAGTCAGTCCACGGGTCATCATTACTTCTGGGATATTAACTCCTCCCCAACAGGAAGTGCAAGAGGATCACCCAAGCAGAGCTGCTATATAGCTCCTCCCCTCTACGTCACACCCAGTCATTCTCTTGCACCCAACTAATAGATAGGATGTGTGAGAGGACTGTGGTGATTATACTTAGTTTTTATATCTTCAATCAAAAGTTTGTTATTTTAAAACAGCACCGGAGTGTGTTGTTCCTTCTCAGGTAGAATTTGAAGAAGAATCTACCTGAGTTTTTGGATGATTTTAGCCGGCGTAGCTAAGATTCATTTTGCTGTTCTCGGCCATTCTGAGGAGTGAGGTAAACTTCAGATCAGGGGACAGCGGGCAGGTTCACCTGCAAAGAGGTATGTTGCAGTATATTATTTTCTGAGGAATGGAATTGACTGAGAAAATACTGCCAATACCGATATAATGTAAGTTCAGCCTTAAATGCAGTAGTAGCAACTGGTATCAGGCTGTTATGTATATATGTTTACACTTCAGTATTCTGGGGAATGGCACTTCACTGGGATAATACTATATGCATATAACTTTTAGCCTAACTTGCAGTGGGAACGTCTAGCAGCAGGCTGTTTAATGACATTTCATATTATTTGATTTTAAACGTTTTGCTGGCATGTTAAATCGTTTAATTATCTGAGGTACTGGGTGAAAAATTGTTTTGGGCACTGTTTTTCCACTTGGCTGTCGTTTATTTTAATTTAAGACAGTTTACTGAACTTCCCTCACTGCTGTGTGTGAGGGGGAGGGGCCTATTTTGGCGCTTTTGCTACGCATCAGAAATTCAGTCACAAGTCTGTTTCTCTCCCTGCATGATCCGGATCGTCTCTACAGAGCTCAAGGGTCTTCAAAAATTATTTTGAGGGAGGTAATCACTCACAGCAGACCTGTGAGATTGTGCTTTGACTGTGATAAAAAACGTTTATATTTTGTACATTTTTTTCTGCTATTAAGGGTTAGTTATCCATTGCTAATGGGGGCAATCCTTTGCTAAATTTATGCCTTTACCGGGAAAAATTTGGTTTTTATAATTTCTCCGGTTCATTGTTATTCAACTGTCATAGTTTTTTTCTGTGCTTCTTAAAGGCACAGTGCGTTTTTCATATTACTTGTAAATTGAGTTGAAAAGTATTTCCAAGCTTGCTAGTTTAATTGCTAGTTTGTTAAACATGTCTGACTCAGAGGAATATCTCTGTGCTATATGTGCAAAAGCCAAGGTGGAGCCCAATAGAAATTTATGTGCTAATTGCATTGATGCTACTTTAAATAAAAGTCAATCTGTACAAATTGAACATCATTCACCAAACAACGAGGGGGAAGTTATGCCGACTAACTTGCCTCACGTGTCAGTACCTGCATCTCCCGCTCGGGAGGTGCGTGATATTGTAACGCCGAGTACTTCAGGGCGGCCATTACAAATCACACTACAGGACATGGCTAATGTTATGACTGAAGTTTTGTCTAAATTACCAGAACTTAGAGGTAAGCGAGATCACTCTGGGGTGAGAACAGAGTGCGCTGATAATAATAGGGCCATGTCAGATACTGCGTCACAATTTGCAGAACATGAGGACGGAGAGCTTCAATCTGCAGGTGACGGATCTGATCCAAATAGAGTGGATTCAGACATTTCAAATTTTAAGTTTAAACTAGAAAACCTCCGTGTACTGCTAGGGGAGGTATTAGTGGCTCTGAATGATTGTAACACCGTTGCAATCCCAGAGAAATTATGTAGGCTGGATAGATACTATGCAGTACCAGCGAGTACTGACGTATTTCCTATACCTAAGAGGCTTACAGAGATAATTACTAAGGAGTAGGATAGGCCCGGTGTACCCTTTTCCCCCCCTCCTGTATTTAGAAAAATGTTTCCAATAGACGCCACCACACGGGACTTATGGCAGATGGTCCCTAAGGTGGAGGGAGCGGTTTCTACTCTGGCTAAGCGTACCACTATCCCGGTGGAGGATAGCTGTGCCTTTTCAGATCCAATGGATAAAAAATTAGAGGGTTACCTTAAGAAAATGTTTGTTCAACAAGGTTTTATATTGCAACCCCTTGCATGTATTGCGTCTGTCACGGCTGCGGCCGCATTTTGGTCCGAGTCTCTGGAAGAGACTCTTGACTCAATAACTATAGATGAGATTTCAAATAAGCTTAAAACCCTTAAGCTAGCTAATTCATTTATTTCAGATGCCGTAGTACATTTAACTAAACTTACGGCTAAGAATTCCGGATTCGCCATTCAGGCACGTAGAGCACTGTGGCTAAAATCCTGGTCAGCTGATGTTACTTCTAAATCTAAATTACTTAACATACCTTTCAAAGGGCAGACCTTATTCGGGCCCGGTTTGAAAGAAATTATCGCTGACATTACAGGAGGTAAAGGCCATGCCCTGCCTCAAGACAGAGCCAAACCTAGGGCTAGACAGTCTAATTTTCGTGCCTTTCGTAACTTCAAGGCAGGAGCAGCATCAACTTCCTCTGCACCAAAACAGGAAGGAGCTGTTGCTCGCTACAGACAAGGCTGGAAACCTAACCAGTCCTGGAACAAGGGCAAGCAGGCCAGAAAACCTGCTGCTGCCCCTAAGACAGCATGAATGGAGGGCCCCCGATCCGGGAACGGATCTAGTGGGGGGCAGACTTTCTCTCTTCGCACAGGCTTGGGCAAGAGATGTCCAGGATCCCTGGGCGTTAGAGATCATATCTCAGGGATATCTTCTGGACTTCAAAATCTCTCCCCCAAAAGGGAGATTTCATCTTTCAAGGTTGTCAACAAACCAAATAAAGAAAGAGGCGTTTCTACGCTGTGTACAAGATCTTTTGCTAATGGGAGTGATCCACCTGGTTCCGCGGTCGGAGCACGGACAGGGGTTTTACTCAAATCTGTTTGTGGTTCCCAAGAAAGAAGGAACCTTCAGACCAATCTTGGATTTAAAGATCTTAAACAAATTCCTAAGAGTTCCATCGTTCAAAATGGAAACTATTCGGACAATCTTACCCATGATCCAAAAGGGTCAGTACATGACCACAGTGGATTTAAAGGACGCTTACCTTCACATACCGATTCACAAAGATCATTACCGGTATCTAAGGTTTGCCTTCCTAGACAGGCATTACCAGTTTGTAGCTCTTCCATTCGGATTGGCTACGGCTCCAAGAATCTTCACAAAGGTTCTGGGCGCTCTTCTGGCGGTACTAAGACCGCAAGGAATTTCGGTGGCTCCGTACCTAGACGACATTCTGATACAAGTGTCAAGCTTTCAAACTGCCAAGTCTCATACAGAGTTAGTACTGGCATTTCTAAGGTCGCATGGGTGGAAGGTGAACGAAGAGAAAAGTTCTCTCTTTCCACTCACAAGAGTTCCCTTCTTGGGGACTCTTATAGATTCTGTAGAAATGAAGATCTACCTGACAGAAGACAGGTTAACAAAGCTTCAAAATGCTTGCCGTGTCCTTCATTCCATTCAACACCCGTCAGTGGCTCAATGCATGGAGGTAATCGGCTTAATGGTAGCGGCAATGGACATAGTACCCTTTGCACGCCTACATCTCAGACCGCTGCAATTGTGCATGCTAAGTCAGTGGAATGGGGATTACTCAGATTTTTCCCCTACTCTGAATCTGGATCAAGAGACCAGAAATTCTCTTCTATGGTGGCTTTCTCGGCCACATCTGTCCAGGGGGATGCCATTCAGCAGACCAGATTGGACAATTGTAACAACAGACGCCAGCCTACTAGGTTGGGGCGCTGTCTGGAATTCCCTGAAGGCTCAGGGATCATGGACTCAGGAGGAGAGTCTCCTTCCAATAAACATTCTGGAATTGAGAGCAGTTCTCAATGCCCTTCTGGCTTGGCCTCAGTTAACAACTCGGGGGTTCATCAGGTTTCAGTCGGACAACATCACGACTGTAGCTTACATCAACCATCAAGGAGGGACAAGAAGCTCCCTAGCGATGATGGAAGTATCAAAGATAATTCGCTGGGCAGAGTCTCACTCTTGCCACCTGTCAGCGATCCACATTCCTGGAGTGGAGAACTGGGAGGCGGATTTCCTAAGTCATCAGACTTTTCATCCGGGGGAGTGGGAACTTCATCCGGAGGTCTTTGCCCAAATACTTCGACTTTGGGGCAAACCAGAGATAGATCTCATGGCGTCTCGCCAGAACGCCAAGCTTCCTTGTTACGGGTCCAGGGACCCGGGAGCGGTCCTGGTAGATGCTTTGACAGCACCTTGGACCTTCGGGATGGCCTATGTGTTTCCACCCTTCCCGATGCTTCCTCGATTGATTGCCAGGATCAAACAGGAGAGAGCATTGGTGATTCTAATAGCGCCTGCGTGGCCACGCAGGACCTGGTATGCAGATCTAGTGGACATGTCATCCTGTCCACCTTGGTCTCTGCCTCTGAGACAGGACCTTCTAATTCAGGGTCCTTTCAAACATCAAAATCTAATTTCTATGAAGCTGACTGCTTGGAAATTGAACGCTTGATTTTATCAAAGCGTGGATTTTCGGAGTCAGTAATTGATACCTTAATACAGGCTAGGAAACCTGTTACCAGAAAGATTTACCATAAAATATGGCGTAAATACTTACATTGGTGCGAATCCAAGAGTTACTCATGGAGTAAGGTTAGGATTCCTAGGATATTGTCTTTTCTACAAGAGGGTTTAGAAAAGGGTTTATCTGCTAGTTCCTTAAAGGGACAGATCTCAGCTCTGTCCATTCTTTTACACAAACGTCTGTCAGAAGTTCCAGACGTTCAGGCTTTTTGCCAGGCATTGGCCAGGATTAAGCCTGTGTTTAAAACTGTTGCTCCACCATGGAGCTTAAATTTAGTTCTTAACGTTTTACAGGGTGTTCCGTTTGAACCCCTTCATTCCATTGATATTAAATTGTTATCTTGGAAAGTTCTGTTTTTAATGGCTATTTCCTCGACTCGAAGAGTCTCTGAGTTATCGGCCTTACATTGTGATTCTCCTTATCTGATTTTTCATTCAGACAAGGTAGTTCTGCGTACTAAACCTGGGTTCTTACCTAAGGTAGTCACTAATAGGAATATCAATCAGGAGATTGTTGTCCCATCATTGTGTCCTAACCCTTCTTCAAAGAAGGTACGACTTCTACACAATCTGGATGTAGTTCGTGCCCTGAAATTTTATTTACAGGCAACTAAAGATTTTCGCCAAACTTCTTCCCTGTTTGTCGTTTATTCTGGACAGAGGAGAGGTCAAAAAGCTTCTGCTACCTCTCTCTCTTTTTGGCTTCGTAGCATAACACGTTTAGCCTATGAGACTGCTGGACAGCAGCCTCCTGAAAGAATTACAGCTCATTCTACTAGAGCTGTGGCTTCCACTTGGGCCTTTAAGAATGAGGCATCTGTTGAACAGATTTGCAAGGCTGCAACTTGGTCTTCTCTTCATACTTTTTCCAAATTTTACAAATTTGACACTTTTGTTTCTTCGGAGGCTGTTTTTGGGAGAAAGGTTCTTCAGGCAGTGGTCCCTTCCGTATAAAGATCCTGCCTGTCCCTCCCGTCATCCGTGTACTTTAGCTTTGGTATTGGTATCCCAGAAGTAATGATGACCCGTGGACTGACTACACTTAACAGGAGAAAACATAATTTATGCTTACCTGATAAATTCCTTTCTCCTGTAGTGTAGTCAGTCCACGGCCCGCCCTGTTTTTTATGGCAGGTCTAAATTTTTAAATTATACTCCAGTCACCACTGCACCCTATAGTTTCTCCTTTCTCGTTTGGTTCTCGGTCGAATGACTGGGTGTGACGTAGAGGGGAGGAGCTATATAGCAGCTCTGCTTGGGTGATCCTCTTGCACTTCCTGTTGGGGAGGAGTTAATATCCCAGAAGTAATGATGACCCGTGGACTGACTACACTACAGGAGAAAGGAATTTATCAGGTAAGCATAAATTATGTTTTTGTCTTCTATTGATGTTTATGAGGATCTCCCATCTACCTCTCCCTGATGATTAGGCTCTGCTTACAAAGAGGAATCAAATGATACCACAACATTGGGACTACCACACTTAATAACTGATCCGGAGAGTTGAGGCCTAAGGCAGTCACTTCAGTGAGAGGCTCTCAACACCCCCCCCCCCCCCGGTACCTTGTAAGCCGGGTATGCAGTGCGTAGACACTGAAAACAGTCAAACTAACTAATTCCATTTTATACCAACGCTACCTATGTGTATTTACTTCCACCCTTGCTATACAAGATAGATAGCAGGAGATTTCAGTGTCACCCTCACCGGCACACATTTACTAAAGATGGCGTCATGCGCCGAGATGATTCTTGCAGCCGTGACAAGGCTGCTGCATGATCACCATGTACAGATTCTACAAGCTTGGGAGGCTGAGTGGGGAGGCCTACATGACCTAGCAAGACAAGCTGGGCAGCGCTACATACAGAAAGGAGAAGGTGTTGAGAAATCTAACCCAGCAACAAGTCTGCAAAAACCTACTTTGAGTCGGTCGAGCATAGCTTCTCCAATCCCGACTATGACAACACCGCGCTGGAGAGTACCTGAAGGAAATCCCCCAGCTGAAGATGGTTATCCAGAGGATGCCCCCAGGCAACAACCGATTGCTATTGAAGGGACTGTTGAATCCCTGTGCCTAGAAACACCCCACCTCGCATGTGCCCCTACTGATACCAGCAAGTTGTCTATGGGGCAATATGTGAGTAAGGCGAAAGTGGACAAGCTCCAGAAACATCCCGGGATGACACCCGTTATTGGTGAGAAGAGCCTTAGTGTTGATGAAGGGGTCATAGCGGGGGGACTCTTTGCCACACATTATTGCCCTCCCCTGGTAAGCGTGAAAATGAGAGACAGATTGTCAGTGTGGGACACCTCTCAGGGAACTAGCTATCGGCCCGTGGCTTCTACGGACACATTGACTTATAGCCGGCCTTTTGACCCAGGGGGCTTCCGGACTTGTCCCCATAATGCAGCGAGTCTGCTATCTGACAGGGCGCACCTTAGGGAACAGAAAGAGAACCGCGCCTCACGGACCTATGGGCCGCCTGTGCACTGAACAGTATGATCTGGCCCGTCCGGTTCAGGCTCATTGGATGGGTAGAGTGTTAAAAAGTTAAAGGGGAGAGTAGTTTTTGAACATCTCACATTTTTCTGTTTACGAAAGGCTGCTTTGCAATATAACTATATCTATCTAGCCCTTAGAGATATCAGAGGTGTAGACGTCCATTAGACACGCATCCTCCCCCTTATCTAGCCCTTCCTGTAAACCTGTCTTAATTAAAGAGAAAATCTCTTCTGTGCGTTATCCCTGCACAATAACTAATGCTGCACCTCTAATGTCCTAATGTAGTGTTGGTTATCTATATTTTTTCAAATCACTTCATGGGTCCAAAAGTGGCCCAATTTATTGTTTTCCCTCTCCCCTAATGCCCCTACTATGCACTAATAGTTCAGGGGGTCCAAGAGTGGCCTCCATATCTCACAAGGGGTAAACACTGTGTCATTATTTTACCATATTCTAATGGGGATGTATTATATTAGAAAATGGGAGGTTGAAAATCTTACTCTCTCTTTGCAGGTTTTGATATTATGTGTTTTCCACCTGTGATGTGACTTATTCTGGAGATCCATCAGAGATCAATGTTACTATATTTCCACTCCTTTCCCAATATTGTTGTAATTCACCTTGTATTTTCATGCCATGCAAACTATTTCTTCATTGTCATGTAATATATTTCACCTCAATAAAAATAAATATAAAAAATAAAAAATAAAAATTCTTGTAATTCTTTTTTTTTTTCCTGTAATTAAGTGGGGGTTTTTTTCGTAATTTAGTTTATTTAATTTAATTGTAATTAATTGTAGGTAGTTTAGGTAATTAGTTTAATTATAGTGTAGTG
>NC_069504.1:1032933993-1032936493 GCF_027579735.1 Bombina bombina | reverse complement strand
ATAAACCTAACTAACAAAAACCTAAGCTACCCATTGCTCTGAAAAGGGCATTTGTATGGGCATTGCCCTTAAAAGGGCATTCAGCTCTTTGGCTTGCCCTGAAAAGGGCATTCTTAAGCTCTTTTAAGAAAAGCCCAAACCCTAAACCAAAATAGTTTAAAAAATCCCTAACACTAACCCCCGAAGATCCACCTTACAGTTCCTGAAGTCTGGACATCCATGCGGCGAGGTCTTCGTCCCATCCAGGTGATGTCTTCTTTCCTTATCCAGACGGCATCTTCTATCTTCATCCCGGCGGCGTCTTCTATCTTCATCCTGGCGGCGCGGAGCGGGTCCATCAAAAGGGCGTCCCTTGCATTTCCTATTGGCTGATTTGATTTTAGAAAATCCAAACTTATCCCAATAGGATGAGAGCTAGTGAAATCCTATTGGCTGTTCAAAACAGCCAATAGGATGAGAGCTTCTGAAATTCTATTGGCTGATTTTTGTAATTAGATACTTAGTCATTTTTATAGTAGTGTTTTTTTTTAATGTGTTTTTTAGTTTTCTTTAATTGGTAGTTAGTTTAATTTTAGTTTAATAGTTATATTAGTTTAATTGTTAGTTTAAACTTAGTTTTTTTAATTTGACAGGTAAGTTTTAATTTAATTTAAGATAGGGAAATTGTAATTTTAATATAAAGTTAGGGGGGCGTTAGGTTTAGGGGTTACTAGTTTAAATTAGTTTATTGCGATGTGGGGGCTTTCGGTTTAGGGGTTAATAGTTTAATTTAGCATATTTCGTTGTGAGGGGCTTGCGGTTTATGGGTTAATAGGTTTAATAAAGTGGCGGTGGTGTCGGGGAGCCACGGAATAGGGGTTAATGAATTTTCATAGTGGCAGCGATGTCGGGAGCGTCAGATTAGGGGTCAATATCATTATGTAGGTGTCGGCGATGTCAGGGGCGGCAGATTAGGGGTGTTTAGACGTGGTTTTTATGTTAGGGTGTTAGGTTTAAACTTAACTTTTTTTTCCCCATAGACATCAATAAGGCTGCGTTAGGGAGCTTTTCAATCCGCGATCGCAGGTGTTAGGTTTTATTTTAACACGCTCTCCCTATTGATGTCTATGGGGAAAGCATGCATGAGCACGTCAAAACAGCGCTTGTATTTTGTGCGGTATGGTGTATGGAGCTCAACACAACCATATCACACGCAAAAGCCGGCTGTTTGAAAACTTGTAATGGCAGCGCTATGGAGGGTGAAATAATGCGTTCGTTAAATACCCTCTATCGTGTATAACTTGTATTCTAACTGATACTGGGCTGGAAATTTCCAAAAGCTCATTAGTCTGGGACTAGTAAGAAACTGCAAATGATTAGAGAGGAATTATATTTAAATTGCCATATTAATATTATTTACATTAAAACACAAATGTTTACCTTTTAAAATACTTTAAAACAATGGGGTCAGCTTCCTAACACTTGGGGGATAAAGATCAATATTTTAAAAAGCCTCAAAAGGATATAAAAGGCTAAAATTGACAATTGTTTATTTAGTAGGTTAATATAAATCTTAAATATGCTCCAATACCTTGCACTGTAATTTCTAAACAGTTTGTTCCCAATCCACTTCTAAAAACAGGCGTTTCCAAACTGTTAGGCTAATTTGCATTAGCTAGTCATGAGCAACCAGGGTTTTCTATGTTGCTGCAATTCTGGATTGCTCTCAAGTTTCCAACACATGCACTCTTAATTTGCACCCACTTTCTTCATTGTGGCTGGTGCACATGCGTTGGTGGAGTGCACTATAGAGATTTGAATATGTAAATTATGGGGCCGTGAATGGAATGTTGAACCGCATGTCGGACAGCAGGGATGGACGGATGTGTTTATATTCAAATTCGAATATTAGAACTAATGTTATTGTAGTAATTCGATTTACATAATCGAATGTTAAGAATGAATATTCTTAAAAATTCTATAATCGAATGTTATTTACAGTTTTTTGAATGTCACTTTCAAATTTGAATGTTCATAATTAGATTGAATGTCCACATTCAAATTTTTTAATGTAACATTCGATTTAACAAAAACTATTCAGAAGTTCAATAGTTCATGTGGTAGGGAATTTAGTAAATTGATACATAATAGATACAAATATAGCAATTTGAATTTTTCTATTTTGAATATTGCATAAATTGAATATTACATTTAAAGAAAGCATTAGAAATACTATTACAAATATATCAATTTAAATTTTTCTAATTCAAATATTGCATAATTTGAATCAAATTTTTAGAAAAATATTACATTTAAAGAAAGCATTAGTAATACTATGGCCACTATTTAACAAGGTCTGGCAGACCTGATCCGACAGTGCGGATCAGGTCCGCCAGACCTCGCTGAATACAGAGAGCAATACGCTCTCCGTATTCAGCATTGGGCCGCCAGCAGGGGGTGTCAATCAACCTGATCGTAATCGATCGGGTTGAATTCCGGCGATGTCTCTCCACCTGCTCAG
>NC_069504.1:1032828993-1032928993 GCF_027579735.1 Bombina bombina | reverse complement strand
AAAAGAACAATGTCTTCTGTGTGAAGAACATTGGAATGTAAAATATTCATAACTATCTTTGGCTTTAGCGCAGTCTGTCCACGCGGTTGCTGGGCTAGCGCCCCAAGTGAGAAGTGTTCGTTTTTTGAACAGTGTGCTTCATCAAAGTTTATGGGGAGAAGAAGTTAAAGTAGACGCAATATCTGAAGTCCTGAAGTTAACGCCCATCCGATTTTGTTCTCACTTATTACTTTCAACTTGTAATATGCGCGCTTACCTGCCTGCGATAAAAGTTACTTCTAGAGAAGTTTGCGCGAGAATGAAAAAAATAAGCGCACCACCCTAGGTGTATTAATCACAGTATCAGTATTAGTACTTGTATTAGCGCTGCGGAATCTGTTGGTGCTCTACAAATAACCGATAATAATAATAAATAATTGTATTAATGGCTTGCTGCAATGACCTTTGACTACACTGTTGATAACTTGTCATATTGTTGCTTTGCACATCCTACACACACATTCCTAGGGCATTCCTTAGGGTGACTTTTTGGATTGATTTATAAACTCCAACTCTGCTCATTTTAATTATTATATACTTTGCCAACATTTGAATTTCAGGCAACTGTTCAACTTGAAGGTGGAAAACTAGTTTGTGGATTTGGAAAATATCTTCACACATCAGAGATAGCCAATGGAAAACTGGTGGAGGTGAGAGTTGTATCTTATTTTGAGAACAAAACAGTGAATTTATAAATCCTTATGCTAAATCAGATTAATGCGTTTGGTAGACAGAGTCCCTTAAAGGGACAGAAAACCCCAAAATGTCCTTTCATGATTTGGATAGAACATACAATTTTTAAACAACTTTCCAATTTACTTCCATTATCAAATTTGCTTTGTTCTCTTGTTACCCTTTGCTGAAAGAACAGCATTGCACTACTGACAGCAAGATGAACACATCTAGTCAGCCAATCACAAAAGACAAATGTGTGCAGGCACCAATTAGCAGCAGCTCCCACTAGTGTAGGATAAGTGCATATTCTTTTTCAACAAGGGATACCAATAGAACAAAGCACATTTGAAAACGGAAGTGAATTTAAAAGTGTCTTAAAATGCCCTATCTGAATCATGCACGTTTATGGATGTTATGACTTTCTCCCTTTAAACAGAGGCCTCTCCAGAAACCATATATCGGGTGGGGTACACAAATGTAGACGGCCATTTGTAATTGTCAGAAGAGGCAGAAATATGATATAATGAGAATAATAATATTAAATACTGTTATTTAAATGATATTATAATTTATATTAATGACTTATCTTGACAATTCCAGCCAAAATTGGAATCCACATGGAAGCATTTCAGTTTTGAATAGAAGCATTTTTGTAATATACGTGTATTAGCTAAAATGCGTCTAATAAAAGCTATAGCTGTTTCATACGTGTATTTAAGTATGCACCGTGACCCAACATTTTACAGCACAGCACCTTGATCTCAGAGAGCCTATGGTGCTTGCACCATCTGGTGATGACTTTATTTGTTATAAGCTGATATGATACTAGCCCCACTGGCTCTCTGAGCAGCTGCAATATTAGAAATGCTGGAGCACTGAGAATATCTAGTTATTCTTCACATGCGCATGCAGAGAAAAATGTTAACACAAAGCCAGTGATAACTATTACTTCAAGCATTCTTGCTAATACAAGTATACTTGCAAATATGTTTTCTTTTCAAATATGTAATTCATCTATGCGTATTTGTATTTTGACTGGGATGTCCCTTTAAGTAGAATTTTTAATCTGTTGAATCTAAGAGAGGACATTTTAAAATATATTGCCTTTTTTGGTATCTCTATACTTTTTATGTTTTTTTTAACAATTTTCTAGGGATTCATTTTGGACAAGGACAGATTTAAAAATGAAACATATAATATTTTAACATATTTTATTTCTGATTTTCCATATGCATGATGAAACAGTTTTTAATTGAATGCCCCTATAAGCATTGTATTCTTCCTATTACTGATTTCAGTCATTTCAGTTAATGGTTTCTATATTTATGATATGATTACATGATGCTGAATAAGTTTCACTTTTTTTTTATATTCTTCTTTTCAGACATCAGTGGCTGGTGGTTTAACCTTTGTAAGAACTAGCAAAAGGCTGTCCTAAAGCAAGAAACTCATGGTTTATATTGTATTCAATAAAAAATAAAAAAAATTGATGAAGAACCCGTCTTCTGATTTTTCTTTCCTTAGACTGTTTAGCCAAACTATAAACATTTCTAATAGGAGAATAACTGACAAATAATAAGATATATTAAAGTAAGGGGAACTATAACTGAGCCTGCAACATTCTAATCTAAACAGTGATTGGTTAGATCGGAACACATGCTCATTTACATCTCTCTCTCTCTCTACATGACCAAAGAAAGGGAAACCAGGAACATGGTTTCCACTTGGCTTCTCAATAAGTTTAGTCCTAACTGCTATTAATATATAACACCTTGTAAATTGTGCTCACAAAATGACAGTGCTTCTTTAAAACATGTGTTTTGCAATGCAGTGCTTAATAAAGGGACAGTAAAGTCAAAATTAAAGGGACTCTCAAGTCAAAATAAACTTTTATGTTTCAGATAGAGCATGCAGTTTTTGGACACTTTCCAATTTACTTCTATTATCAAACTTTGCACAGTCTTTTGATATACACACTTTCAGGGGAACAAGATCCTACTGAGCATGTGCACAAGCTCACAGGGTATACGTACACTAGTCTGTGATTGGCTGATGTCTGTCAGATGATACAGGGGCTGGAAAATGGGAGAAAAAATAAATTTGTTAGAAAAAAAAATCTACTGCTTATTTGAAATTCAGAGTAGGTGTTAAATCATTGGGGCCAATTTATCAAGTGCCAAATGGCCCCTGATGCCCCTGTTATGAAGCAGGGGTCTTAAGACCGCTGCTCCTTAACTGGTCCGCCTGCTCTGAGGCTGCTGACATCAATTTGCCCGATCCTATACGATCTGGTTGATTGACACCCCCTGCTAGCGAATCTGCAGGGGGCGGCATTGCACAAGCAGTTCACCAGAACTGCTTGTGCAATGTTAAATGCACAATGTTAAATTGACCCCATTGACTTTTTATTATGCACCTGTTAATTATGCAATTCTATTGCATTGAGTGGTCCTTTAAACTTAAATGGGTTGCTTAGAGAATATAATTTTAAAACAAATTTCCAATTTACTTCTATTTTCATTAGAAAATATTTTACAAACAAAAATAGATTGTACAACACAGGAGGCTTATGCAAGGAGCTCTAAGAGTATTATGCATTACAAATTAGATTAGAAAATAGGAGGTATGATAGTGGGCTATTTAGGGACAGCAAGGAAGCTGTAGATGATATTCCTAGAGATACTTTATTCAGATATAAGAGAGGAAAGACCAACAAGGACAAATCTGTATATTTTTTTTACTTCTTATTGCAGAGTATTCTAAAATGTGCAACTTGGTAAGAAAAGGTATACATATTTTGAAGGAAGATCCTGTTTTGGATAACATTTTCTCAAAAGGTTGCAAATTTGTTTCACAAAAGGAGAAGACCCAGAGAAACATTGTATCTACCTCTATGCTTGAAGATGAAACAACTTGGCTTCAGAGTGGGATGTTATAAGTGTAGGGGGGGAAAGTTGTAAAACATTAATCAAGGACATAGTTTTGTCTCAATTACAGGTGAGGAATTTTAAATTAAATATACATGTAATATGACACATGTCGTCTATTTATTGACATGTATGAGATATTCGGCCCAGCATGTTGGAAGGACGAAGAGGCCACTCAGAGATAGGGTCTTGGAACATTTGGGAGCAACAGAAAATTCAGACTCAAAAACTCCATTAGCGAAACAAGATATAATTTCCAGGGTATTGATTTTATCAAAAGACATGGGAGAGCTTGAGATAGAGAGAGAAGATTAGACAGGCAAGCAGTATATTGGGTTTTTCATTTGAAGAGTAGGGCCCCACAAGGGTTAAATTCAAATATAGATGTGAATTTATTTATTTGAGACAAAGAGGCCTATTTATCAAGTCGTCAACCGTAAATACGCTGGAATTCCAAAGCGTAATTGTGGCGAGCTTGATTTGACCTATTTATCAAAGCCTACAGACCGGCAAAAGTTGAAATTTGTGACGTAACATATGATCCGCCGTTCTTAATTCCAACACAGATCGATGCTTACGTCATTACAGATCTTCCGAATACAAATTCGGCACTATCTGACACCTTTTGCCATTTATCAAACTTCTAACAGGTACGCTCGCTGCTATTTCGGCCCAGCGTACCTGGTTTTCAATCCACCACCCTGGAGGCCCCAGATGCCATAGGAATCAATGGGAGTCTGAAAGCAGCGAAAGCTTATGTTCGATGCTGCCAGATATCCCATTGATTCCTATGGTAGAAAACAAATTATATTTACACCTTACACCCTAACATAAGCTCCGAGTCTAAACACTCATAATCTACTGCCCCGACATAGCCGCAACCTAAATAAAATTTATTAACCCCTACCCGGCCACTCCTCAACCCCTCTGCAACCTAAATAAAATTTATTAACCCCTATCCTGCCGCTCCCCGACCCCACCATAACTAAATAAAATTTATTAACCCCTATCCCGCCGCTCCCTGACCCCACCACAACTGTATTCAAATTATTAACCCCTAATCCCCTGGCCTCCCACATCACTACCATTAACTAAATCTGTTAATCCCTAAACCGCCAGCCCCCCACATCGCCATAAACTAAATTAAGATAGTAATCCCTAAATCTAACAACCCGCTAACTTTACATTAAAATTACAACATCCCTATCTTTTAATAAATTAAAACTTACCTGTAGAATTAACAAACTATATTAAACTATTAAATAACCTACCCTAACTATTATACTACAATTACATTAAACTATATTAAACTATTAATTAACCTACCGTAACTATTATACTAAAATTACATTAAACTACCAATTAAATTAACTATATTACATATTTAAAAACCTAACCCTACTCAAATTATTTAAATCTACAATTAAAAATGACTAAATTACAAAAAAATAAACACTGTTACAAAAAAACAGTATCAAAAATAAAAAACAATCACACCTAATCTAATAGCCCTATCAAAATAAAAAAGACCCCCAAGGGGGCGGAGCTGGCCGCAGCTAAGATGGCTGCTTAACTCCATAGCTCCGGTAGCCAGCTCCGATAATATGGCCCTATAAAGTCACAATTTTGCCACCATACACACTTATCTACAAGGAGCCGATAAATATTCACTTAGAGAGGCTGAAGATCAACTTTTTAAAGAGCGGTTTGCTATTCCAACTGAGAGACTGACAGTTCACTCAGTTTTCAAGCCACACGCTGCAGTTCTAGAAGCGCCGCTACGCAACAAACGGCAGAAAGCCACAACTATGTAAGGAGAAAGGTGCCTACTCTTACCGGACTCGGATGACCACAGGTAACTGGGAGAGGCAGAAGGGAACCCCCCATTATCTTCCCCCGCGTGTGCTACTCTGGCCGCGAGCCGCCGGTCCCTGAGGCCCCTCCGCAATAGGCCGCCATCTTGACAGCATCACACGTAGCCAGAAGCTGCGTGTGCAGGGGAGAATAAACAGTCCTTGGCCTGATCGGGTCACTTTACAAAGCTAGCGCAGGAGGGAAGAAATACAAATATATAAAGTACAATATAAAGAGGACTATAACAGCGGATTCTTGTTTGGTTTGTAGCCAGATACAGGAGAACATACTGGACATACCGGTTATTAAGCAGCTACAAATCATAGCTCCTTTACTGTACTTAACCACATAACTATTGAGGAGAGCTTTGTGGCTCACACTAATACTGGATTGAGTTTTTATTTGAAACCCACATCTAGAGATAACCCAGCTTTGATCAGAGACCATATATTTAATACACATCCCTTTTTGTTTCTGATAGGGGTTAATCCAGGACTGTTATTTTTGTCCCACCTTCGCAGAGGGGGTCGCCAGGGGTGTCCACTGTATGCTCGCTGTGCCCCCTACTAAGTCTCAACTATGAACACCAAACGTTCAGCAAAGCCCAGCAAGCCACAGAAAATGAATAGTCAGAGGGACAGTGTGGTAGATCAGTTTTTTTCCCCTACGGGAACTAAGGCAATTATGAACTCTGAGATGGCCAGATCACCTTTACAAAGGGTGAAGGACACCACAAAAAATGGTGGAGACCGCTGAGGAAAGCACCTCTGTGCCAAACACTATTCTCTCCACACTGGCGTCTAAGCAGGACATTGCAGACATAATCCGCTCATGTATACGCAAAGAAATAGCGGAATTGAAACAGGACCTGCACTCTATGGGCAATAGAGTGGAAGCATTAGAGGAATTTACAGACCACTTGCAAGGAGAAATTAATACGACTCAGAATGTAACAAAACATCATACCGAGCTGCTATCTGATCTACATGACAAGATAGAAGACCTGGAAAATCGCAGCCGCAGGAAAAATCTTAGAATAAGAGGTATTCCTGAGTCGGTACTCCCGAAAGATTTCCCGACTTATTTTCCAGCTCTCTTTGCTCACCTGAAGAACACCTCACCGACTACAGACATCCCTTGGGTCAGAGCCCACAGAGCCCTGAGGCCCAAACCTCCCGACACAGCACCCCCAAGGGATGTCATTATGAAGTTCAAAGACTTCGGAGAAAAAGAGGAGCTCCTGAACCTCTCCCGTAAGAACCAGCCGGTTAAGTTTAGAGGTGTCGTTCTACAATTCTTCCAAGATTTATCACAAAGGACTTTACAAAGAACAAGGGAACTGGCTCCACTGACCACACTTTTACGACAAAAGAGGATCCTATACAGATGGGGCTTTCCTTTTCACCTATATGTCCTGCATGGAAACAGGAAGTTAAACTGTAAATCTCTGAAAGATGTTGGGGATTTCTGCTCGGCCCTAGAGATTGAGACCCCCATTGAAACACCTACGGAGGACTCTCAAGAACCCCCAAAGAAAAGACCAGCTGGGACAGATCGAGGAGGCTGGCAAAAGGTTTCCCATAAGCAAAGAGCTCATCCAACAACCAGGTCTCCAAGTTCCTCTCCTTGATGCTCCCTCCAGAGCCCTAGTCTGGGAGGATGAGATGTAAGCTGGGTCTTGTGACCCCTAACCAGAGACCTGGTAAAGTTTGCCTGAACAATAGCATAGTTGGTGTTATCCTTGTTTGTTTGATTTTCGAAGTTCTGCCCTGTTGGATGCCGATAAGTATCCTTTTGTTTTTCTTTTTCCTTCTGCCTTCACTGTTATAATTACTAAAAAGCTCTTGTTATTAAGTAAAACAGTTTGGCTCGTTTATCATGCATAATGTCACAGATTAAGCCTGTTTATCTTTATTACTGTTATGTAATTGTGAAACATGGGCACTTGTTAGACCTTATTATATACTTTTATGTGGAGCTGGCTACTGCCTCCTCGTAAGTAATAAACGTTTTATGGCGTTATTTTCACTAAGATATTTTTTGTTTAGATGTAAATGTCACTGCTCACTTTTAGGTTATTACCTGTTTTTGATGTTTATGTTACGTATGAGAAATACAGACTTTGGGTTACAGCTGAAATGGAGTATGCACACACTGCTTGTCATCAAGACTTCACTGAATAGACACCTATACAAATTGACAGACATTCCCGCACCGACAAACCATGACCTCTAGCAGCAAGAACATCACTTTGATAAGCCAGAACGTGAGAGGTTTTAATTCAGCACAGAAGCGTTCTATGGCTATGTTAGACCTCCGTCGCAAAGGAGGTGATATTTTATTCCTACAGGAAACGCACTTCCTAAAACTTAAGGAACCAAAATATTTTGGGGGACACTATACACAACATTTCCACAACTCCTTTGATCATAAAAGAAATGGAGTGAGCATCCTTATAAGCAGGCACATTTCCTTTACCCCGATTCAAACATATACGGACACGGAGGGGAGGTTTTTGTGTGTGACTGGTTTGTTGTTTGGCTCACCAGCTACTCTAGTAAATCTATATGCCCCGAACAAAAATCAACTCCCCTTTTTCAAAAAACATTTTGCACGGATTTTAGATCACACTATAGGAACACTCTACATTGGAGGTGACTTTAATATACCCATACACCCGGATATGGACACCACAAATCCAATGCCTTCCACATCTAAAAATACACTTAAACAATTATGGAAACTCATGTACGAACAGACAATTTTTGACACATGGAGATTTAAACATCCAACTAGAAGGGACTACACCTTTTTCTCCTCTCCACATCGTTCATACAGTAGAATCGATTACCTCCTTACAAACCAAAAAGGCTTGTCTTATGTCCTCACCTCTAAACTTTCACACACAGTCTGGTCTGACCACTCTGCTGTGCTGACACAATTGATATGGCCCTCTGCACCACAGCCCTCCTTTATATGGAAATTAGATGATAATTTGTTAAACTACCCTGATTTTAAAAACAAAATAGAGAAGAGGCTTCCGGAATATTTTCAACTAAACTCACTACCAGAGACAGACCCCCTTGTGGTCTGGGAAGCCCACAAATGCTATATCAGAGGAGAGTTCATTAAATATAAAGCGTACATCAGGCAAAAAGCACGGTTGCTTTACAAATCATCCACTGACCTCCTAGCTAAATTGGAACACCAACATAAATTGAACCCAACAGACACACGCACCCTCGAAGAACTTGACAAAGCTAGGCAAACAGTACAAGAACAGCTAATGCAGGAGGCTAACACACTAGCTCTAAAAACTAAACAAAAATTTTACTTCGAGAGTAACAGAGCAGGAAAGTTCCTTGCACGCTCCTTAAAACTTAAAAAACTAAAAACCTTTGTTACCGAAATTAAATCACCATCAGAAAAGACGGTCAATACGACCCCGGAGATACTCTCCCAATTCTTAGCTTATTATTCAAAACTTTATAACCTACCGAGACTAAATGCCTCAAGCAATGACGATAATACCACTAAAGCATACCTCTTAGACACCCCCTTACCTCAGTTAACAGAAGCGCAGGCAGCTGATCTCGAGTCTCCCTTTTCGGCAGCAGAAATTGCCGTAGCCCTTAAACAGTTACCATCAGGCAAGAGCCCAGGCCCTGACGGGTTTACGGCTTCCTATTATAAGAAATTTGCACCAATCTTGATTCCCCACCTATGCACGGTCTTTAACACTGCCGACCAGACGCACCCTTTTCTTTCCTCAATGTTAGAAGCCCACATTACAGTGATCCCCAAACCGGGCAAACCTACTAACTCCCCCGCTAACTTTCGCCCTATTTCACTTCTAAACGTTGACATCAAATTGTACGCAAAACTCATCGCCTTAAGACTCAACAAATTGTTACCCCAACTAATCCACCTAAACCAAGTGGGCTTTGTCCCTCGCCGAGAGGCGAGAGACAACACTATTAAGATCCTCAATCTCCTTGATTATGCAAAAACTCATTCCATTCCCTCTATCTTTCTAGCCATTGATGCCGAAAAGGCGTTTGATAGACTAGATTGGCAATTCTTAAAACTCACATTAGCACGTTTTGGAATGGGAGAGAAACTTATAGGGAAAATTTTTGCCTTATATCATACTCCTAAAGCCCGGATTAAGCTAAATGATTCTTTATCAGACCCCTTTCCCATCCTTAACGGTACAAGACAGGGCTGTCCTCTTTCCCCCCTGCTGTTCGTTTTGGCTATGGAGGTCCTAGCTGCTAATGTTAGGAAAAATTCAGGAATAAAAGGGATTCAAATAGGTGACACTCAGTACAAAACTACAATGTACGCAGATGACGTCCTTTTTACTCTAACCTCACCCCTGGAATCACTTTCCTCCCTAATTCCTGTCATAGAGAGATATAGTTCCCTATCTAATTTTAAAATTAACATGTTGAAGTCGGAATTTTTAAGTGTAGGGCTTTCAGACCACAGGGCCAACCAGATTTCAGAGCAATACTTATTCCGACAGGAGCACACCTCCATCAAATACTTAGGAATTCAACTCTCGAATGCACAGGATTCCCTGATCCAATTGAATCATCAGGCTCTGTTTGAGTCTGTCAAGGCAGAACTGAAGGGCTGGCAGAATAAATGCTTATCTTGGCTCGGTAGAGCACATGCTTTCAAGATGAGCATTCTTCCGCGCTTCCTCTATTTGTTCCAGACAGTCCCTATCTATCTCCCTCAGCACTACATCAGCTCAGCGCAAAAATTAGTCAATGCCTTCCTGTGGGCGCACCAACGTCCTAGAATTGCAAAGGCCACACTTTATAGGCCCCGCAATAGAGGAGGACTTGGAGTTCCTAATCTTCTGTTCTATCAGCAAGCAGCCTTTCTCACTAGAATTATAGATTGGTGCAAAAACGCGCAAGACAAAGAATGGGTGAGGCTCGAACATGACTTAACTGGCTCAAAAAGTTTAGGCACACAATGCTGGCTACACAAACGAGACAGAGCCCCGTGGAAATCCCCCACCTCCCTGATAATAGACACTTTTCTGACATGGGATCGCCTTACTAAATCCATAAAGGGGGTGTCTACGGTACCTTCCCCATTAACCCCCCTTTGCCATAATAAAGCCCTTCCCCCTTGCCTGCAGGTATGGGCGAATGGGACATATAGTATAGCAGCAGGGCTACCCTGCTTCTCCTTGCTAGAGGAGGGTAGTATCTTACCCAGGTCCACGTTGGCAGAGAGAAATATCCCATACTTTAACAATTGGTTTGAATACCTCCAACTGTCCCATTTTATCTCACACCATAAAGATAGGGCTAATATAGTTAGGAGTTTAAACCCCTTTGAAACACTTTGCTGGTCCACACAGCCAACGAGGGGAACCCTTTCCTTGACTTATAAGATTTTATCATCTATACACTCTAGAAATCTTCCATCATACACCCGAACCTGGGAAACGGAACTGGGCTTTAGTGTCCCCTCTGAGACATGGGACTCCATCTTTCAACATATGGGGAAAGCACCATCCTCAATGAACATCACCGAGACAAACATGAAACTATTATGCAGGTGGTACTTATACCCCAGTAGGCTGGCCAAAATTCATGGACTCTCTGACCCTCTGTGCTGGAGAGGCTGTGGACATGTAGGCACTTTATACCACATATGGTGGGACTGTCCAGTTCTCCAACCCTTTTGGAAAAGCATTCACACTGAGATCCAAAAAGCCCTTGTACACGAGATTCCTTTAGACCCTCTGATTCTGCTTTTCAACAAACCCCCACGAATCAAATGTAAATATAAATCCAAATTATTATATATCATGCTTAGCAGCGCAAAACAATTAGTACCTAGACTATGGAAACAGAGAGCTGTCCCGACCACAAAAAGCTGGATGCAAAATGTTACACTCCTACTATCCCTTGAGAAGTACCACTACATCCAAACTAACAGACTTGACTTTTACTGTGCAATGTCCCTCTATTGGGAGACCTATATTCATGGGGTTGTTGGGTCCACTTGATGAATAACTGACATCTCCATATCCCCTCTCTGATTCTGGGCCCTGACGGATACCCGGACTTATAGGCTTTAAGCTTCTTGACGACTGTATACTCCATAACCCATGATATACAAAGTACTCTGCATTGCAACTCTCATCTCATAATGTATTATTATAAACATACAAGTTACGTAACATGTTACATTTTGTTTTGCTTTTTCATTCTTTTTTTTTTCTTTTTCTTTCGTTGTTTTATTATCTGATTTTTGTTTATTTGAAAAAGAAAAACCACAAGCTTTGGACTTCACAGCTGGCTTGTTCCTTGTATTCTTTTACTCTTGGACATTCCGTCTCTTTGATACACCCGAAAGTAGGTGAAAGATGTGTTAAGCTAAATTTATTAATGTCCAGAGGTATTGTTTTGTATTACTGATGACCCAATATCAAGCACGGCTTGAATGTATGTTATTTCAATTTTCTTTGTCAATAAAGCTTGTTTATAAAAAAAAAAAAAAAAAAAAAAAAAAGAATAAACAAATACAATTAAAAAAAAAAAAAAAAAAAGACCCCCAAAATAAAAAACCCTAGCCTACAATAAACTACCAATGACCGCAAAGAAATCAGCTCTTTTACCTGTAAAACAAAATACAAACACTCCCCCTAACAGTAAAACCCACCACCCTAATAACCAACACCCCCAAATAAAACCCTATCTAAAAAACCTAAGCTCCCCATTGCCCTGAAAATGGCATTTGTATGGGCATTGCCCTTAAAAGGGCATTTAGCTCTTTTACTGCCCAAAGTCCCTAACCTAAAAATAAAACCCACCCAATAAACCCTTAAAAAAAACCTAACACTAACCACCGACGATCCACTTACAGTTTTCGAAGACCGGACATCCATCCTCATCCAAGCACAAAAGTCCTCAATAAAGCCGGCAGAAATTTTCATCCAAATGGGCAGAAGTCTTCATCCAAATGGCATATTCTATCTTCATCCATCCGGCACGGAGCGGCTCCATCTTCAAGACATCCGGGCGGAGCATCCTTTTCTTATGATTGGCTGATAGAATTCTATCAGCCAATAGGAATTAAAGGGGAAAAATCCTATTGGCTGTTGCAATCAGCCAATAGGATTGAGATTTGATCCTATTGGCTGATCCAATCAGCCAATAGGATTGAGCTTGCATTCTATTGGCTGATTGAATAGCCAATAGAATGGAAGGGACACCATCTTGGATGACGTACCTTAAAGGGAAACTTCATTCTTCTTTGACCATCATAAGAAGAGGATGCTCCGCACTGGATGTCTTGAAGATGGAGCCGCTCTGCGCCGGATGGATGAAGATAGAAGATGTCGTCTGGATAGAGACTTCTGATCAATTGGATAAAGACTTCGGCCCGCTTGGATGAAGACTTCTGCCGACTTCGCTGAGGACTTCTGCCGCTTGGATGAGAATGGATATCCAGTCTTCTAAAACTGTAAGTGGATTGTTGGTGGTTAGTGTTAGGTTTTTTAAGGGTTTATTGGGTGGGTTTTATTTTTAGGTTAGGGACTTTGGACAGTAAAAGAGCTAATTGCCCTTTTAAGGGCAATGCCCATACAAATGCCCTTTTCAGGGCAATGGGGAGCTTAGGTTTTTTAGATAGGGTTTTATTTGGGGGTGTTGATTGTGTGGGTGGTGGGTTTTACTGTTGGGGGGTGTTTGTATTTTTTTTGTTACAGGTAAAAGAGCTAATTTCTTTGGGGCAATGCCATGCAAAAGGCCCTTTTAAGGGCTCTTTTTTGTAACTTAGTGTTTTTTATTTTTTGTAACTTAGTATTTTTTATTTTTTGTAACTTAGTAATTTTTAATTGTAGATTTAAATAATTTGAGTAGGGTTAGGTTTTTAAATATGTAATATAGTTAATTTAATTGGTAGTTTAATGTAATATTAGTATAATAGTTAGGGTAGGTTTATTAATAGTTTAATATAGTTTAATTTAAGTGTAGTATAATAGTTAGTGTAGGTTAATTAATAGTTTAATATAGTTTATTTTAATTCTAAAGGTAAGTTTAAATTTATTATAAGATAGGGATGAGGTAATTTTAATGTAAAGTTAGCAGGTTGTTAGGTTTAGCGGTTAATAGCTTAATTTAGTTTATGGCGATGTGGGGCTCTGGCGGTTTAGGGGTTAATAGGTTTAGTAAGTGGTAGTGATGTGGGAGGTCAGGGGTTTAGGGGTTAATACATTTATTTAGTTGCAGTGGGGTCTGGGAGCAGCGGGATAGGGGTTAATACATTTATTTAGTTGCGGCGGGGTCCGGGAGCGGCGGGATAGGGGTTAATACATTTATTTAGTGGCGGTGGGGTCTGGGAGTGGCAGGATAGGGGTTAATACATTTATTTAGTTGCGGCGGGGTCCGGGAGTGGCGAGATAGGGGTTAAACATTTTAGTATAGTGGCGGTGTTTAGTGACAGGATATAAATAATGTTGGGAAAAAGCCGAATAGCAGCGAGATCGATGACTGCTAGTTAACAACAGTCCGCTGCTCATCGACCCGTACTTGGTGTGCAGCTTTTTGCCCGCTTTTTTGATAAATATGAAGATTGTATTCAGGTCTGCGGCCGCGATGTTAGGCGAGCGTATTGTTGCCGGCAAATGCAGCATAGTTGACAGCTTGATAAATAGGCCTCAAAGTATGATCTAGATTATAAGTGGAGCAGTATTTTGCGCTCCTGTTCAAGCATAAACACCGCTAGAAGTAATCTTTCTTTTTGCACGCATAACTTCAGGACCTTGGATATAATGAAAGTGCTAACTTTTTCTCCCCATAGACTTTAATGGAGAGTGCAGAAGAAAAACCTAACACTTTTCACTTGCACTCTAACCCAACAGGAGTTATTAATATTTCACATTCCAATGTTCTTCACATATAGAAAATATTTAAAATAATTATTTCTATATATATCTGCATATGTATACATTGGTATAGATATATATTTTACTTAACATTATAACATATATAGAGAAAAATATATTTAAAAATAAAAAGAATATTTATTTCTATATGAAAAACATTGGAAAGTAAAATATGCATAACACCCTTCGGGTTTTGCATTTTAGGTCTAACGCACATGAAGAATTAGTTATCTTAAGGCACATTATGGAAATATTAAACATTTTAAATATTTAAAAATATTAATAATTCTTAATAGTTATTGTAGATACTGTAAAAAACACTATATATATATATATATATATATATATATATATATATATATATATATATATATATATATATATATATCAGTGATGTGCTGTGATAGGAGGCAGGGGAGGCGGAGCCTCCCCTGTCAAATCATAAAACCAAAGTTTTTAAAAATGAATTTATAAAATAAAAAAAATGTTTGGTGAACTTAACTTACTGACCCCGCCCCCCTCCCCCGTCCGCCACCATGACTATGATCCGATTCAGCGATTACACCATGTTGCGCAATGGAGAGGCTATGAGGCGATCAGCTGCCCTCCAGTGCACAACATGGATGGCTTGACTTTTGTTCTGTATGAGCCGCGAGATCTAGCGTCACCCAGTGGTAGCTCTTCGCGGCTCATACGCTCCCAATATAGGCTGCTCTTCAAGCAGCCTCTATGCTGGAGGAGCCAAACTCAGCCAATCAGCGGTGCCGGAGTGACTGTCTGTCTTGTCTGGGGAGGCGTGGAGTTGAACTGGTGGGAACTGAAGATTCAGACAGAGCCGAGTCAGTGTATGCCAGTGACTGTCTGTCAATGAGGGACCAAGGATGTTTGCCAGTGAGACCAGTGGTGAAGTGATTTAGACGCCCGGTTATATGGTAAGTAAAATTATTTTATTTTTTTTCCTATTTGTGAGAGCTGGCCACCGCAGAGAGTATTAGTATGTCAGTTTAGTTACACTGGGAACTAGCAATATCAAATGCCGTACTTTTTGTTATAACCCCTGCCGCCCTGCATATAATCTGTGTTATTATTTAATTACAACTGATATGTTATATTAAAGTGATAGGACAACAGTTCACCGTTGTCCTATCACTTTAGTATAACATTTCAGTTGTTATTAAATAATAACACAGATTATATGCACAGGCCCAGGCGTTATAGCAAAAAGTTCACTGTGTCAGAGCCTGTGTCAGGAGGACAGTCAGTGACACATTGATTACCCCTAGCTCCTGCTGCCTGGCTGTCACTAGTACTCCCTTCCTATTAAGCTAAGTGAACTGGGGAGAGAGGCATTTGTCCCGCCTGTGCCGTGAGAAGGGGGAGAAAAGTCAGTGAGGGGGCAGCAGCACAGGGTAAGTGTAAGGCGCTACACAGACTGATTTCAGGGAAAGCATTTCAAGTGCTACTGCTATCGCACAGCCTTACTTTCCACATCTGTCTGTGCTCAGTCAGTGTGCTGAATAGTATGGAATATTTTCTCTCCCCATGTCCCAGAACCACAGATCTGCAATTACATGTCAAGAAAAATAAATAAATAACGGCTTGTTGAACTGTTTACAGTGCACCAGCCATCAGCAATATAATGAGAGCTGGTGCACTCTAAACAGTTCAACAAGCCGTTATTTATTTATTTTTCTTGACATGTAATTGCTGATCTGTGGTTCTGGGAAAAAGGGAGATAAATGCACATGTGCCCTTCTTACCTCCTGCATGCCCCAGAAAATTATCTATCTGCCTTGTCAAGCCCTTCTTAATTTATTACTGCATGCCATGAGTTTTTTTTTTAGAAACGTCTGCTTCTGCAAACAGTCAGTGAAAGCATGCTCTGTAAGGGTCTGTCCCTGAAAAGTAAAGAAACGGCAGGACAGGAAATCTGTCATGGTGTTGCAAGATACTAAAGACAAGATAAGAACTGACTGCCTATGACCCACTGACCCTAATTAATTGTGGAATAAATGGCTTCTATAATGCTTTAAAAATATAGTTAAATACATATTTTTAAATGCAGCTTTATAAAGTGCATTGGTGACTATAATCAGCTATATTAACAATTTATACAACTGTTGCAGTAAAAGTGCATTATGATTTTTTTTAATTCATACATATCTCATGCAGAAGTAAAAAAATACATCATTTAATAAACACACACTTTTTAAGTAGATGTATTAAATATTTTCATGACATTAACCAGCAGTTGTACCAACAGTTAATAAAGCAAACATAATGCACTTTTTCTGCAAGTTGCAGTTGTATTAATTGTTAATATAGCTGATTATTGTCACCAATACACTTTATATACCTGCATTTAAAAGTATGTATGTCCTGTCTTGTCACTATTAGCTTAGTATATCCCTCCATAACAAATGCACAAAATTAAACAGACTTAAAGGGACATGAAACAATTTTGTTCCTGATTTAGAAAAAAACATGCAATTGTAAACAACTTTCTAATCTTTACTTCTATGATCTAATTTGCTTAATTCTCTTGATATCCTTTGCTGAAACACATAACTTGATAGGCTCAGTAGCTGCTTATTGGTGGCTGCACATAGATGCCTCATTTGATTGGCTCACCCATGTGCATTGCTATTTCTTCAACAACAGATATCTAAAGGATAAAGCAAATTAGATAATAAAAGTAAATTGGAATGTTGTTTAAAATTGTATTCTCTACCTGAATCAATAAAGACAAATGGGTTTAATGTTCCTTTAAATATCTGATTTGTGGGTGTGTTTTTTTTTTAATTAAAACACTGAATTCTATTTTTGTTTTCCAGTAAAATAATGCCTCTTCATACAAAAAAATGTGACACTTATCTGCTTTGCAGCTTCAGCTTCAAAACCTACTCATCTGCTCCTCTAATTCCAGTTGATAGACTGTGCATTAAGTATTTTATTTTTTGGAAAAAAAAAAAAATACTCTATGTGCAATCTATCAGAATAGAGGAGCAAATTAGTAGGTTTTACAAGTTCCAGCTGCATATTGGGAAAAAAAATCAAATACTTAGGGCGCGATCCGATATAGATCGCAGTTTGCGGCGCAAGCGAGGGAACCGGCGTCGCCCGCAGTTTTAGCTCGCAACTCGAGCTATCCCATATAAGTCGCCGTCAGATGCTAACGTGCCGTAAGTCTGACAAACCAGCGATGTCCAGAAATCTGCGTAAGTACAAATTTCTGGCGTCGCCAATGACTTGCGGCACGTTAGAAACTGCTGGCGCCTATAAAACCTGACTAAAGTCTAAAACAGCCAATAGAATGCGAGCTCAATCTGATTGGCTGATTGGATCAGCCAATCGGATTGAACTTGAATCTGATTGGCTGATTCAATCAGCCAATCAGATTTTTTTAACTTAATTCCGATTGGCTGATAGAATCCTATCAGCCAATCGGAATTCGGCGGACGCCATCTTGGATGACGTCATTTAAAGGTACCTCATTCCAAGTTCAGTAGTCGGCCGGGATGGATGCTCCGCGGCGGCGGAGCGAAGAAAGAAGATTGAAGATGCCACCGGAAGAATGAAGACTTTGCTGCCGCTTGGAGGAAGACGTCGCCGGAGGAAGAATTCTTCTTTGCCGCTTGGAGGAAGACATCGCCGGAGGAAGAATTCTTCTTTGCCGCTTGGAGGAAGACATCGCCCGGATCGGATCAGGAGTTCGGCCCGGTGTGGTGAAGACAAGGTAGGGAGATCTTCAGGGGGGTAGTGTTAGGCTTTTTTAAGGGGGGTTTGGGTGGTTTTAGAATAGGGGTATGTGGGTGGTGGGTTGTAATGGGGGGGGTATTGTATTTGTATGCAAAAGAGCTGAATTTTTTGGGGCATGCCCCACAAAAGGCCCTTTTAAGGGCTGGTAAGGTAAAGAGCTTTGAAATTTATTTAATTTAGAATAGGGCAGGGAATTTTTTTTATTTTGGGGGTTTATTATTTTATTAGGGGGCTTAGAATAGGTGTAATTAGCTTAAAAATCTTGTAATCTTTTTTTATTTTTTGTAATTTAGTGTTTGGTTTTTTTTTTGTAATTTAGTTTAGTTAATTTAATTGTATTTTTAGATAGATGTTTGTAGTTTATTTAATTTATTGATAGTGTAGGTGTATTTGTAACTTAGGTTAGGATTTATTTTACAGGTAATTGGGTAATTATTTTAACTAGGTAGATATTAAATAGTTAATAACTATTTAATAGCTATTATACCTAGTTAAAATAATTAACAATTTACCTGTAAAATAAATATTAACCCTAACATAGCTACAATGTAATTATTAATTATGTTATAGGTAAGTATTTAGATTTAAATAGGAACATTTTAGTTTATAAATGAATTAGATTAATTTAATATAAATTTAGTTAGGGGTGTTAGGGTTAAATAGAGTTAATATAGTTAATATAAATACTATAGTAACTATATTAACTATATTAACCCTAATATAATTAGGGTTAATATAGTTAATATATATAATGTAATACCTATATTAACTATAATATACTTAGGGTTAATATAGATAATATAGCTGGCGGCGGGGTAGGTAGATTAAATAAGGGGTTAATCATTTTAATAGAGATGGCGGCGGTGTAAGTGGCTTACATTAGGGGTTAATAATATTAATATAGCTGGCGGCGGTATAGGGGGATTAGGTTAGGGGTTAATAATTTTTATATAGGTGGCGGCGGTGTAAGGGGTCAGATTAGGGGATAGATAAGGTATATGGCGGCAGTTTTAGGGGCTCACAGTAGGGGGTTAGTTTATGTAGATGGCGGCGGGGTCCGTGAGCGGCGGTTTAGGGGTTAATAACTTTATTAGGGATTTCGGGGGGGGGGGGGGAATCGCGGTTGACAGGTAGATAGACATTGCGCATGCGTTAGGTGTTAGGTTTATTTTAGCAGATCGCGGTTGACAGGGAGATAGACATTGCGCATGCGTTAGGTGTTAGGTTTATTTTAGCAGCCAGTTTAGGGAGTTACGGGGCTCCAATAGTCAGCGTAAGGCTTCTTACGGCTGCTTTTTGTGGCGAGGTGAAAATGGAGTAAGTTTTCTCCATTTTCGCCACGTAAGTCCTTACGCTGCATATTGCATACCAAACTGCGCGGGTTTGGTATACCTGCCTATAGCCCAAAAAACTACGGGCGACGGCAGAAATATACGCGCGTAACTTCTAGGTTACGCCGTATATAGGATACCAAACCCGCGCAAATATTGGCGTCGCCGGCTTTTGCGGGCGACGATTTTTATCGGATCGACCCCTTAATGTGCAATCTATCAGTTGGACTGGAACTTGTAAAATCTACTCTGCTCCTCTAATTCCAACTGATAGATTGTGCATTAAGCAGGGTTGTGTGATTTGTTTTTGACAAGCAGGCCCCTGGCAGCATGTAAGTGTTATACTCCAGCCCCCTTGAAAGACATTGGTGAGTGCCAGCCAGGATCTGGGATAGCTCCATGAGTTTGTAGGGAATGCATCATTTGGGCAGGTGTGTGGTTCACTACTAAATTTAAGTCCTCCTATTCCGTCCCTGACACTGCTAGCGAAGTAGTCAGAGCTGCTCTAGCACACTCAACTGGGTTGTAAGCAGAGGCACGTTGGAAAATGTGTGTGATTCTCAAAATGTACTTCCTGCAGCCCACCCGAAACTGCTATTTATGGGGCGGGCTGCAGGGAAGTACATTTTGAGAATCACACACATTGAGTGTGCTAGAGCAGCACTGACTACTTTGCTAGCAGTGTCAGGTCATGGTGAGGTTATCTTGGTCCCTAGGTTTTACTGCCTCCTTCAGTACACAAGCCTTGCCACTTTTAGTTTTCAGGAAATACCCCGTGGGCGTGGTAAGGGGTCACGGTGTCACCAAGAGACTAAATCAGCAAAGCGCTATTTTCTTGAGCATGTAGCATGAATGTGTAAGCCCAGCACACTGCTTTCCCTCAGAGCCTATTTTTTAATTTGTCATCAATGAGTATAAATAGTGGAACTGCATTTGCCTATATAATCAGAATTTACTTAGTTTATTACCTGTATGCGTGTGTTCTAAATAATGCTAATTGCCCTTTTGCAACTTTATAATTTAGTTGTAACTTTAAAGGGACAGTCTAGTATAAATTAATTTTCATTATTCAGATAGGACTTTTAATTTTAATCAACTTTCCAATTTACTTTTATCATCACATTTGCTTTTTTCTCATGGTATTCTTAGTTTAAATTAAACATAGGTAGGCTCATATGCTAATTTCTAAGCCTTTGAGGTCTGCCTCTTATCACATGCTTTTTAAATCTCTTTTTAACACAAAGAGACAGAAAGTAAACGTGGGCCATATAGATATCACTGTGTTCAGGCACAGGAGATTATTTAAGATTTAGCACAAAACAATGCTAAATTTAAGACAATAGATAATAAACAGTCACAGTCATGTGATCAGGGGGCTGGAAGAAGGTTCCTAGATACAAGGTAATCACAGAGGTAAAAAGTATATTAATATAACTGTGTTGGTTATGCAAACCTGGGGAATTGGTAATAAAGGGATTATCTATCTTTTAAAACAATAACAATTCTATGGTAGACTGTCCCTTTAAGCTACCTTTATTGGGTTCATATATGGGCTTCTCGGGCATACAATAGTGAGTGCCTCACCAGCCTCTGACCTCACCGCACGTCACTGATATATATATATATAAAAATATATATTCTATGGATTTTTTAGTACATCTATAATAATATATAATGTTATAAATGTTCTAGTATTACTTGAGTTGGTTTTCAACTATTTTATTTTTAATAAATACATAACACACCTTAAGATAACTCATGTAGTCTTAGCACACATGAAGATTTAGTTTACTCCTGTTGGGTTTGCGCACATAAATATTAATAATTAATGTAAATAATTGCTATAGATGTATTAAAAAAAATCGAAATAATCCATAGAATATATATTTATATACATTTTACAGCATCTATAATCATTGTTAATTATTATTAATATTTTTTTAAATATTTTTTATTTAATCTCCATAATGAGCCTTAAAATAACTACTTCTTCATGTGTGCTAACCTGATACCACGTTAGACAATACAGCGATCAGCACCTTCCCCCACCCAATAGCTCAGATGGCAGGTCAGCTTACCCCCCACTCCTACATAAAACCCAGATCCCATCATATAGCACCTCAACTTGTATATAGGTCTCCTCTCATACACTTCAACAAATCTAAACGCACATCCTTATTTCCCATTAAGTTTATAACCAGCCCAGTAGAGATCTTACTAAACCATATCATAATGTTACCACTGTGCCCCCCTAACACCCGGACACGTCCCCTCTTTTCCCCCTTGTTTTTCTGAATCCCCCTCCCCCAAAAAATAAAACCAAGATACTAATCCCCATCTTACCACAATACACTTTCAATGGATAAATTACCCTATGGTCTGCACAGTAGGTTGGGTATCATTATTACTTGAACTCAGTTAAAGTTTTTAAAAAGAGGTTTTTGTAACATATGTTCCAGTTTGTTATCTTTGCCATTCGCAAGTTTTTTTTCTTTTTACTTCCAACTATATATATCTTATGTCTTATAATGCACACCTTAGACGTACTTTTATACTCTCTGCCAGAACCTATATTTTCATTGCTAGCATGGATGTTAAGTTGCCCTATACAGTTCAAGCTCCCTTTCTCATGTACTCAGTATAGATGTGGGTTTGATATGGCATTTATAATTATTCAACTGGCACATTATTTCGTTAAACTCAGCCTATTTCCTATGTTAGAACGGTAAAGATGTTTTTTCCCAAATTTGATCTGTATCTGGACATATGCACTGTTACTATGTTATTGCATATCACCTCAATAAAAAACTTATTTAAAAAAAAAAAAAAAAAATGTACTGTTACATTCATATAAACACTATCTGATAAAATTGTCACATAAATATTAAATACATTTTTTAAAAGACCATCGAGTGCCTGTGCCTCTGGATTGATATATATATATCCTCAAACCTAAGATAACAACAAAAAAGAGAGAAAGCCCATCCTGTCTATGATCATATAATGAGGGAGCCATTGATATTAAAACAATTTTAAATAGACATTGGCATGTATTAAAAAGGGATAACCTATAGAAGGAAGTCGCAGTTTCAAGACCTCAACTTATCTTTAGGAAAGGCAGGAATCTAAAATCAATTCAAACCATAAGCAAACTCAAACAAGGGGATATGGATACTAAGGAGAAATAAAAAAATTGGTTACATATGAACACCAAAGGCTTTTTTAAATGTAATCGATTAAATTGTGAATCATGTAAACATCATTATAATAAAAGCAAACCATCTAGATACATTACCTCAACCTTTAATAATAAAACATTTGAAATTGAAACCCTCTCTAATTGTAAGACTGATCATGTCATTTACATGTTAGAATGTGAATAGAAGCTACAGTATACAGGTCGCACGATCAGACCATACAAGACTAGATTTTTGGAACATATAAGAAATATTGAGATGGGCTTTAAGAAACATAGCGTATCAAATCATTTCAGAACACATCACAATAAAGATTCCAGTGGCCTAAGGGGAACTATTCTGGAACACATTAAAGCACCCCCTGCAGGTATAGATAGGGAACTCCATTTGAGAAGAATGGAGACCTCATGGATACTCAAAATGGGTACTATGACCCCAAGATGCTTTAATAAAGACATAGATATAGCAGGGTTCTTGATACAGTAAAAACCATAAAGTCCCCCCTTATCTGTCTTACAGCATCTGAAGAATGTAAGTATTATATTCGCTTATACCTATTAGGATTTCACATATAGTAATAGATGCGTGACTATTACTTTGCTTTTAGATAAATTAAATTATATTGTCTCTAACTCCTATTTAGGTAGTTGTATAAATCATGTTTATTAATTGCTCTATGGGGAAAAATTATCTTATTATATTTATCATACTAATTCTTGTGTTATTATAATCTTTTAACCGTAATGTGTATTTCTTTCACTTTTAATTTATTTAACTTTATGGAATTTATATATATATATATATATATTTTTTTATTTCTGTTTCTATTTGTTATACATCCTTGAAAGAGAAGGTATTTTTATTAATTAAATTTATTAAATTTAACTGCTGTATTTACGCATAGTTATAGTTTAACAGCTATTGTCAAATTAGGGTTGACATTTGAATGCTTTTTAAAAAAAATATTAGCGTAATCAGACAAATACTTGGGAATATGATAAGACGAGCAGCATCAGCAGTCTTTAGAATCAGTGGTGGTTTGGATGACGAATTTGACACATACGGCACACGTAATTCATCCAATAGGAGAGGGGGCGTGCTGCCATTCCCAACAATTTAAACGGACGCTTAGACAACGTATTCATTATACCCCTCTGAGGAAGAAGGAACAAATGTTTAACCTTTGAAACGCGTTAGGGCATTTATATATTTTGTTTGAACAAAGCACCGGCTGATGCTTGTTTACGGACTACTCCTTGTTTGTTTGATGCCGACCAGGACTTTTTAAATACGCCTATTGTGGCCTGTGATATCGGCTTTGGAGATTGTTTTATATTTGACCCTTACCTCATATTGTTTGAGGGTGTACAATGTGAGTGCATATTTTTTTACTTGTATGACTTTATCCTATTAAATTACAGTATTACACTATTTAGTTCTTTTCTCTTATTACCGATTCCGAGCAATTGTTGCTGAACATAAGGACAGAGGGCGGACCATTAGTTATCACATACTTAAGGAGGTGGATGAAAGCCTCTGTATACAGTCCCAAACAAAGAACAAGCACGCTGGACGTCTTTCCCTCACAGATGCGGCAACTAACCTTATTAGATTGAGGTAATTTCTGGTAAGGGGAATACCTTCACATCTTTTTATTTTAGATTTACTACGAACTATTATATTTATTATATCCCACATTGGATTGAATGACCGTTCACCCTGATTTAGTATAAATTTTGTAGCGCTGTTTTCTCCTTTGTTTTTATATATATATATATATATATATATATATATATATATATATATATATATATATATATAATAATAATTCCATAATTATATTTAATTATATGTTTTACTGTGTATTTACTGTAGATATGTAGCATTCCATTCTTCACATACAGGAATATGTTATTTTTATTGTAAATATATATATATATATATACAGTATATATATATATATATATATATATATATATATGTATATATATATATATATATATATATATATATACCTATACCTGTATATATTTATTCCTATAAATATATAGGTATAGATATGTATTTAACATGATATATTTATGGAAATATATATTTAATAATAAAAATTACATTTTTTCTATGTGAAGAACATAGGAATGTAAAGGATGCCCAACGTGCTGCGGTATTCATGCTTTGGAGCTACAGGTGTGGGTTAGCGCACATGAAAATGTTGTTATCTTAAGGCTGCGTTATTGAAATATTATTTATAAAATATAAGAAAATATTAATAACAATTAAAAATGATTATAGATAATGTGAAAACTTCAAAATAATCCATTGAATATATATATTTGTTTATATGTTTTATTATGTAGAGGGTTCTCTGTGTTTTTATCATTTCTTGACTGGAATAAAGTTTTTTTATTTTTTACTCCCGAATTGTACATTTTTTCTGAAGTGCCAGTTACCTTTGGCAACTATCTTTGTATATCTGCTGGGACGGTAGCAGATCTTGGTGCATACGTAAGTTCCTCACAGTGGCTGCACAGACACATAACATAAGATTCCAAGAGAACAAAGCAAATTTGATAATAGAAGTAAATTGCAAAGTTGTTTAAAAATGTATGTTCTGTTTGAATCATGAATGTTTAATTTTGGCTTTACTGCCGCTTTAATTGCTGATACATAATATGGGTCAGATTACAAGAGGCGCTTTAATAACCAATATCTCTCTAATGGTAGCACAGGACTTTGATATTACAAGTCTATGGTAAAGTGTGTTAACCAGAGATGGGTTAGTGTGGTCAACTTCACTTAAGCACAGCCTATACTTTCAATGGATATTGCAACCCTGATAATTTGGTATTACAAGTTATAATTTGCGCTCGAGTGAAAGCTGAAATTGTGCTAGAACATTAAGGGGCCAAAACAACAGTTATGACCGCTGCTCCATAATTTGTCCGCCTGCTCTGAGGCTGATCGGGCTGATTGCAACCCCCTGCTAGTGGCCGACTAGCCGCAAATCTGTAGGGGGTGGCATTGCACAAGCAGTTTGAAAGACCTGCTTGTGCAATGATAAATGCCGACAGCGTATGCTGTTGGCATTTATCGATGTGAGGCGGACATGATACGCTACATTGTATCATGTGCACTCGCACTTTCATAAATTGGCCCCTTAGTGTGACTTAAGACCGGAAGTAGACTGTAAGGGTTAAAGAAAGTTGCAAAAAGCGCATCAAAACACATTAAAATAAACAAATTTATATATATATATATATATATATATATATATATATATATACATATATATATATATACTTGTTAATAAAAATATATAATATTATTAGTAATAAAACTTTTTGGAAATGTATGTAATTTTTGCTAAGACATTAATAATATCTAGTTAAAATGAAAAAAAATGTAAATAAATTATAGAACGCTATGATTTACTGTAATTAAATTAGAATAAAAAAATGGCTTTTAAATGTGTTTTTATTTTTAAAGTTTTATTAAGTGTAATTCAATTTTAAAAGGGCAAACATTGTCAACATTTTCAAATAAACAAACACAAAATAGAACTAAACCACTCTCATATGTGTAAAGCAACTTAAAAGAAAGGTCTCTACAACCTTCCTGGAATTAGGAAAATAGGAGTAAACTAAAAGATGCGCTAAAAGCAAAAACACATAAACCAGTACAGTATAAAAAATATCAGATAATTTATTCCATACAATATGATCTCTAATTCAAACATTCAAGTTTAAACCACCGGTAGTAAAAATACTAAAAAAATCAGAACATTGATTCTTAAAAGCTATCGCCTAGATTGCGAGTCCCAACGATGCTTTTTAACGCCCGCTGGTATTACAATTCTGGCAGGTACAGGTGTACCGCTCACTTTTTTTCAGCAACTCAAGCATACCACAAATCCCCTTACGTCAATTGCGTATCCTATCTTTTCAATGGGATTTTCCTAACGCCGGTATTACGAGTCTTGGAAAAAGTGAGCGCTACACCCTCTCCTGTCAAGACTCGTACCGCATTTAAAAGTCAGTAGTTAAAAGTTTTATGGGCTAACGCCGTAGCATAAACTCTTAACTAAAGTGCTAAAAAGTACACTAACACCCATAAACTACCTATCAACCCCTAAACCGAGGCCCCCCCCCCCACATCGCAAACACTTAAATACATTTTTAACCCCTAATCTGCCGACCGGACATCGCCTCCACTTCAATAAATATATTAACCCCTAAACCGCACTCCCGCCTTGTAAACACTAGTTAAATATTGTTAACCCCTAATCTGTCTTCCCTAACATCGCCGCCACCTACCTACATTTATTAAGCCCTAATCTGCCGCCCCCGTTGCCGCAAATATCTTAAATGTATTAACCCCTAAACCTAAGTCTAACCCTAACCCCCCCAACTTAAATATTATTTAAATAAATATAAATAAAATAACTACAATTAAATAAATTATTCCTATTTAAAACTAAATGTACTTACCTATAAAATAAACGCTAAGCTAGCTACAATATAACTAATAGTTACATTGTAGCTATCTTAGGATTTATTATTATTTTACAGGCAACTTTGTATTTATTTTAACTAGGTAGAATAGTTATTAAATAGTTATTAACTATTTAATAACTTCCTAGTTAAAATAAATACAAATATACCTGTAAAATAAAACCTAACCTAAGTTACAATTACACCTAACACTACACTATAATTAAATAAATTAACTAAATTGAATAATACAATATAATTATATAAATTACATACATTAACTACAATTAAATTAAATTAATTACAATTTTAAAAAAATAAACTAAAGTACAAAAAAAAATAAACACTAAATTGCAGAAAATAATAAAATAATTACAAAATTTTAAACTAATTACACCTACTCTAATCCCCCTAATAAAATAAAAAAGCCCCCCAAAATAATGAAAATTTCTACCCTATACTAAATTACAAATAGCCCTTAAAAGGGCTTTTTGTGGGGCATTACCCCAAAGTAATCAGCTCTTTTACCTATAAAAAAATACAATACCCCCTAACATTAAAACCAACCACCTACACACCCGACCCTACTCTAAAACCCACCCAATCCCCCCTTAATAAAACCTAACACTAGCCCCTTGAAGATCACCCTACCTTGAGACGTCTTCACCCAACCGGGCAGAAGTGGTTCTCCAGACAGGCAGAAGTCTTCATCCTATCTGGGCAGAAGAGGACCTCCAGATGGGCAGAAGTCTTCATCCAGGCAGCATCTTCTATCATCATCCATTCGGAGTGGGTCCATCTTCAAGACATCCGATGTGGAGCATCCTCTTCGTTCTTGATCCGACGACTGAATGACTGGTCCTTTAAATGACGTCATCCAAGATGGCGTCTCTTGAATTCCGATTGGTTGATAGAATTCTATCAGCCAATCGGAATTAAGGTAGAAAAAATCCTATTGGCTGATGCAATCAGCCAATAGGATTGAAATTCAATCCTAATGGCTGATCCAATCAGCCAATAGGATTGAGCTTGCATTCTATTGGCTGTTCCAATCAGCCAATAGAATGCAAGCTCAATCCTATTGGCTGATTCCATCAGCCAATAGGATTTTCTCTACCTTAATTCCGATTGGCTGATAGAATTCTATCAGCCAATCGGAATCTAAGGGACGCCATCTTGGATGATGTCACTTAAAGGAACCGTCATTCAGTAAGAAGCCGTCGTTTGAAGAGGATGCTCCGCGCCGGATGTCTTGAAGATGGAGCCGCTCCGTGTCTTTTTGACCCCTAATCTGCCGCCCCCAATGTCACCGCCACTATACTTAATGTATTAACCCATAAACCTAAGTCTAACCCTAACTCTAACACCCCCTAACTGGAGACGCGGAGCAGCTCCATCTTCAAGACATCCGCCGCGGAGCATCCTCTTCAAACGACGGCTTCATACTGAGTGACGGTTCCTTTAAGTGACGTCATCCAAGACGGCGTCCCTTAGATTCCAATTGGTTGATAGAATTCTATCAGCCAATTGGAATTAAGGTAGAAAAAATCCTATTGGCTGATGCAATCAGCCATTAGGATTGAAGTTCAATCCTATCGGCTGATCCAATCAGCCAATAGGATTGAGCTTGCATTCTATTGGCTGTTCCAATCAGCCAATAGAATGCAAGCTCAATCCTATTGGCTGATTGCATCAGCCAATAGGATTTTCTCTACCTTAATTCCGATTGGCTGATAGAATTCTATCAGTCAATTGGAATCTAAGGGACGCTATCTTGGATGATGTCACTTAAAGGAACCGTCATTCAGTAAGAAGCCATCGTTCGAAGAGGATGCTTCGCGCTGGATGTCTTAAAGATGGAGCCGCTCCACGTCAGATGGATGAAGATAGAAGATGCCGTCTGGATCAAGACTTCTGCCCGTCTGGAGGACCACTTCGCCCGGCTTGGATGAAGACTTCTCCCAGCTTCGTTGAGGATTTCGGCCTGGTTGGATGAAGACTTCTGCCGCTTCCTTGAGGATGGATTTCCGGTCTTCAGAACTGTAAGTCGACCTTTAAGGGGTTATTGTTTTTTTAAGGGTGTTTTAGGTGGGTTTTATTTTTTAGATTAGGGTTTGGGCCGCAAAAGAGCTAACTGCCCTTTTAAGGGCAATGCCCAACCAATTCCCTTTTCAGGGTAATGGGGAGCTTAGGTTTTAGGTTTTTAGATAGTATTTTATTTGGGGGGTTGGTTGTGTGGGTGGTGGGTTTTACTGTTGGGGGGGTTGTTTGTAATTTTTTTTACAGGTAAAAGAGCTGATTACTTTGGGGCAATGCCCCGCAAAAGGCCCTTTTAAGGGCTATTAGTAGTTTAGTTTAGGCTAGGGTTTTTTTTATTTGGGGGGGGGGGGCTTTTTTATTTTGATAGGGCTATTAGATTAGGTGTAATTAGTTTAAATATCTGTAATTTGTTTATTATTTTCTGTAATTTAGTGGGGGTCTTTTTACTTTAGCTAATTTAATTTAATTTAGGTAATTGTATTCAATTTAGTTAATTTATTTAATTATAGTATAGTGTTAGGTGACATTGTAACTTAGGTTAGGTTTTATTTTACAGGTACTTTTTGTATTTATTTTAGCTAGGTAGTTATTAAATAGTTAATAACTATTTAATAACTATTCTACCTAGTTAAAATAAATACAAACTTGCCTGTAAAATAAAAATAAACCCTAAGCAAGATACAATGTAACTATTAGTTATATTGTAGCTAGTTTTGGGTTTATTTTACAGGTAAGTATTTAGTTTTAAATAGGAATAATTTAGTTAATGATAGTAATTTTATTTAGATGTATTTAAATTATTATTTTTTTTTTTTTTATTTTTTTTTTTATTGAGGTTTAAATACAAACATACATTCAAAAAAAAAATATATACGATGAGCAAACAAAGAAAAAATACAACATATGTATGCAGTACAGTTAGAGGACTATGCGTACATTATATTAAAATAACAGTAATCTTCGGATAGGTAGTATTGCTCAATACAGGTTAGGAGAGAAAATGCGGTGCTCATCATTAATGGTGGATATTATTCTACTTATAAACCCTCTAAAATGAATTAAGGAGGCCACATTTGGACCTCAGATGTTGGAGTGATAATACTTATTTATAGAAGGTATCTGGAGATGAATAGGCCACTCATGGACCACATCTAGTAAACCTCGTTTTTTATTTTTATAGTACTGTAATGCAATAGGCCACTATTGGACCTATTTAGGGTGATAATTAACATACCAAGTGATAACCACAACAAAAGTAATATTCCCAAATGGAAATAGCATGTTGAAGCAAACAATCAGAGACGCTTCTGAAAAGTTATGATGATCAGACCTGCTGAAGAATATGTAGTGATTAGAGCCATCTCTGTGGTAATATGTAAAGAAGAGTGTTAGGGAGGTATTGATTGCGTGGCATTGGCAAGATAAGCCACATAGTTAATCCCCCTGAATTAGGAGGCATATTATATACAGTGGGGGGGGGGGAGGTGGTGGGTTGAAAACTATTAGTAAACATATATAGCGCAGGAGACTGTTGAATTATAGGGTATCAACTGTAGATAAATAAATAGGGCAGCCCTCAAGGGTTTATGCTGTATGTTGGCAACTAAAGATTTGAAGGTTACTGTGGGAGCGTCTTTCTAGTAGTATTAGGCATGTAATATAAGGAAAAATAAACATACACATTCTTTTTGGCAAGCTAAGGAGACAAAGGGCCTCACAGCAGATTTAAGTTTGTGAGATTAAATATGTACGGAATGGAGCATAGATAGCATATCTAGAGCCTTGCCGCAAAGTACATTATAAACATTGCTTGCACAATTTGGTAAGCGCTGCGGTACAAGGCTATAACTGTAATATTTCCCCTGAGCTGTGCATTTGTGGAGAATAGGCGTCACGCCACCCCGGCCGCAGGCAGTCGCACGCCATGTCTAATAGTTATACTGAAGCCCAAGGGACATACGTAGGGGTCAGTACTCAACTCCGAAGCTCAGAGATAAATAGGGAGATGATAGTTTAGCTGTACTTTAGCAAGTGAGATGAACCAAATTTTAAAGCAATGACTAGACATACATTCCTAATAGCCCAAATTGTTGTAGCTTATTAACTATTAATAACAAATAACATGTAAGAAAACAGATATACCCCGCGCATCCCTAATGATGATGCAAATAAATTAAGTAGGAGCTTTTCTGCATATTAAACTTTAAATAGCAGTTTGTTAGCATAGTATACTGTAATAAAATGTAAATGAATATTCAGATTCAAAAGACATGCCCGGAAGGGCAATATATAGTTAAACACATATAGTGGGTGTTTGAAAAAACATTTTGCCAACATAACATAATGCAGATTAGTATGAATGGGTACCTAAGGTAATTAGTAAATGAAAAGGAGAATGAACACAGCGTTTATCTTAACTATAACAGAACATGCTAAACAGTTAATTAGTTAAGGTATAAACTTGGGTAACTGTATTTCCCAGTCTGACTAAGGGAAAAGCACAGAACATACTCCACTCATAAACAAAATGCACAAATAGAAATATAGGAGGTAGCATATGTAGTCTAAGAGCTAGACACGATATCAGACATACATAGTGTGTGATTAATAATATATCAGTGCAATACCTCCTAGTGATGGTTAACTATATGTGGCTAGAGCTGACAGTTATGTTGATAGTCACAATACCATAGGGATAGACTGACCAGAAAGAAAGGATCTACAGGCCTGGGGCAAATAAAATCTGTTTAAACCTAAATTGATTAGGAGCCAATCTACAGTAAGATGTAAGTCCCACCATCATAAACAGTTAGACCCCGTCTCCTGGGCATGGGCCCTATACCCAGAGACAGGTAGATTAATTATGAGATTAAATAGGTTCTAGTGATGGAACATTATGTGCCTGGAACCTGGAACAAATTAATTCTTACCACAAAGTAATACTGTATAGTTTAAGTATGTCAGCAATCCATTTGTAGTTAAAATAGATTTACCTGGACAAGGATGCATGCATAAAAGTTAGACCGGCCATCTAAACTATATGAAGTAAGTGGAAGCCTCAACATTAAAATTTACATATTAGGCATGTCCATCTTAGTAAACAGGGGAACTGCTGTAAAAATAAAGCAACATGCAATCAAAGTATAATAAGTAAATAATACAGACAACTAATTTAAGCCAGAGAGAGCTGTGAAAAAAAAACCAAGACAGTCATTTATATCTGGTCTGCATATAGAGAATAACTCAGCATTTTCCTTTAGTGAGTATTTCCATTGTTAGTAAGATGCTATAAGTGAGGGATTAGACCACACTCATTAGCCCAGAGAGGACTAGGAAAGTTTTGGGAAATACAAGCTGCATTGTCACACACTGACTCTTATCTGATACGGGAGGTCTGTAGTGTGCTGCATAAATGTTATCCAGTCAGTAGAGAGCATTGAGCTGTTCCGAACGGAAGTACAAATAAAGAAGCCAGAGCAGTGTGTTAAAAGTCTGGGATAACCTGAATGTGAGGGAGCTGCTCTAGTTATACCCCAAAATTCCAACTTAGCCCACTCCTAGCCTCTCGATTAAGACTGAAGAACCCCCAAGCAACCTCTTGTCAACCAAGGAATTATAAAGCAGGGCCTTAGGGGGGTATATAGGCAGCAAAAAGTCAACGTGTTTTAATGGTAGTTTCATGGGTCTCACCACATTAAATGCGACCCATGTCAGGACCGAGCCTAATTGCAGGTCATGATGGACCCCATCAGCTATCTCATCAGCATACTGTGGGCCTTCCTTCATGGCCAATACCATGTCATGTTGGTCATAGGAGTTGTCACCACCATGGGGAGCAGCCACGTGGTTAGTGCCATCCGTCACTAATGGCGCCGGGTTTACCTCTGCTGTAGTTGTAGTTACTTGAGGCATACTTGTCACTCCATCTATGAGAACAGTCCCAAAGGCTTCCAGCATCGAGTGCTCCAACCTCAAAAAGTGCATCTGCAGAATCTGCGTGATTTCCTCCTTCAGCGTGACTAGTAGCATGATGGCTTCCTGCAATTGGGGTATTTCTTCACCAAATGAATTTCAGTGTTATCGTTATATAATGATTCACAGCTCTTCCTGCTGACCCAATCTGTGCTATATCGCAGCTGTCAGAAAGTTGTACTTGCCATTGTCGCTAACCACGCTGAGTATACAGTCAGCAATGGCGTTAAATTGCCGTGCGGTGCAGCCTGCTCCGATATAGGTGCTCAGCTTATCCTAAGTCTTCTGACTCCAAATCACATGCCAATGTTTAAGTAAAATTTTCTGAACGTTTAGACTTAAAGGAGAATATTGGCTAATAAAAACCAATCTATCAGATTTATCTTTCTCTTTTTTTCTCTCTTTTCTCATTATTCCTCTTAATTAAAAGGGACTGTCTAGATGTGGCAAGAGCATATCTTAGTTCTGTTTCAATCAGATCCCTAGGATAACCCCTTGCTAAGAACCATCTCTCTCAGTCTTATTTCAGCCAAATTTTCATCTGACACAATACGTCTAACCCGAAGGAATTGGCTTCTAGGTAAAGATTTGAGAAGAGATGGAGGGTGGGCACTGGTATAGTGGAGGAGGGTATTACAATCCGTTTCTTTCTTATACAAATCCACAGATAAACCCTGTGAAGTTTTTGATACACGAGTGTCCAGAAAAACCACACTCTCCTCACTCCACACCAGTGTGAATTTAATCCTAGTTGTAGCAGAATTCAAATCATTAATAAATTTCTCCCAATGTCGCCCAACCACACACCAAAAATGTCATCTATATAGCGCCACCAAGTGGCGCCATATAGTAAAAATAATGGGTGATTATAAACAAAATATTCATCAAAGGTATTCATATAGATATTTGCGTATGTAGGGGCGACATTGGAACCCATAGCAGTCCCTTGGAGTTGTAGGTAATAGTCATCACCAAACAGAAAGTAATTACAACTTAATACAATCCTCAATAATTGGATCAAAAATTCTTGCTGTAATGGTGAAAACCTTGAGTCTTGACTCAAAACCTTGGTGACTGCACCAATACCTGCCTCATGAGAGATAGAGGTATACAAAGATGCTACATCCAGACTAAAAAGTATGCCCCTGTTCCCATCAATAGACAGGTTCTGCAGTTTAACTATAAAATCACTTGTATCCTGAATATAGGAATTAGATAATACAAGGGGTCTCAATGCCCTATCCAAAAAAATTGAAACTTTAGATAAAATAGAGCCCATTCCAGCTACAATGGGGCGTCCAGGGGGGGAAGTTAAACACTTATGTACTTTAGGGAGTGTGTATAAAACAGGAGTAACCGCCTCTGATTCCAAAAGAAACTTTGCAATATCTTTTTCTATTACCCCATTTTTTATAGCAATATTAACACATCCCTCAACCTCTTTTTGGATGTTAAATACAGGGTTTGTGGGCAATCTTTTATACACATCAGTATCTGATAATTGTGTTTTGATTTCATTCACATAAAATTCCTTGTCCATAAGTACAATGGCCCCTCCCTTATCCGCCCCCTTAATGATGAGCTGTTTATTACTTTTTAACCCATTCAGTGACATTAACTCTTTCTTAGATAAACCTTGTACTACAGGGTTCTTTTTAAGTTTACTGTAGTGTTTTCTACACATGTCAGCTACATCATTGTCAACCAATTCAATAAAGCTTTGGACCCCAGCACCTACCTGTGTAGGGGTAAATGTACTTTTGTTGAATAACCCAAACTTTTTTAATTTCAACATTTGCATAACATTTATATCGACATTATTCACTGCTGTCTCCGGAGAAGAATGGGATACATAGTCCTAAAAAAACGATATAGGTCTTTCTGGAGTTCCAAATAATCATAGTCCTGTTGGGGGCAATAAGAAAGTCCTTTATTCAGGATCATTAATTCATAATTCGTAACTTGTACCTGAGAGATGTTAATTATTGCCGGTTGTTGCTGCGTGTCATCACACGTCGGCCCCCTCTCCCTCTGTTCTTCCTCTGCTGGAGCGCTGCTGTCATACTTGTGTTGTCTGTGCTTACGGCCCCCACGGCGTTTCCTGAGGCCTCCAGGTCGGATTCCCCCGACATCGACTCAGACGATGACCCCTGAGGGCTAGCACGCCCGCTTCCTCCACGCGTGCGTCTGCGTCTGTAACCGGAACCGGAAGTACCACTTGTTCTGCCGGACGAATCCCGTCCCCACCGGTATACCGTTCCGGTTGTATAGTCTTCCTCGTCTCGTGAGAACTTCTTTTTCTTACGTTCCTGAATGGAATGTTTAAATTCTTTAATCTGTTCATCCAGATTTTTAAGCAGTTGCTCCATTTCTTCAAGGGGTAAGTTATTTTTAAGGTCCTGCTTTATGATGTCAATTTGAGTGTTTTGATTCTCAATCTCTTTCTGTAAACATTCAACCGTCAGGACCATGATATCAAATGAACATTTATTTAATATCATTTCAAATGTATTACAGTATTCCAAGTGATAACCTTCCAAGTGATAGAGCATGTTCCTATACCTAGAAGGGGTGGGGATAGGTCTAAAATCCTCAAGAGTAGAGAAATGTTCTGGATTAATAAATTGGGGACATTATACCCTAATGGGATGAATAGGGATTTTGACCTATCTGTATGCCTTTAATTTATGTCTGATTAGATATAATGTTTTTTAATTATTTTCTTCTTTCTTTTTCTTCTGTTACAGATGACTGTGGATTTTGTTCTGCTTTTTTGCTTGTTGTATATATATATATACACAATTGTATTCCAATATATATGAAATTGGTGTGTTTCACCTTAATATTACTGCAATGTATAACTTAGCTTACATTTACCTGTGTACCTAGATTAGGATGTAAGGGGTTAATTTGAAATGTGCAGCTTTACAGGTGTGTGGGTGGGGCTTAGATGGTATTTAAGGATGATTCTGTGTAGAGTTTAGCCATACATGACTAAGGACTGTGTCCAAAACGTTGTTGTTTGATTTTTTGGTCTGGCTACTCCTCAAGCTGAATAAAGCATCTTGAAGAAATATTTTGGTGGTGCTGCTTCACTTTTGTTTATGCTATATTGTTGGGTTCTGGCAGGAACCTGGACGCTGGCACACCTGACACATTCCCTGTGCTGGACTTATATGATTGTTTCAATTTGACTAGTGCCTTCCTTGCACGGGAATATGGAAATTGTACAGGAGAATAATGAGCCTAAGACCTTTGGCTATTCTGATATGGAAGCCGCCAGGAACACTACTTTGACCCGGGGCTCCAGAGACTTTTTAAAATCTTCACCCACTCAAACTGTGAGTAAGAAGTTGGAGCATTTGGAAAAGAAACATGTGGCATTTGAATTACATGCTGTAACATTAGCTGAGTACCACAGAGTAAAGCGTATACCAAGAGGGTTGAGATTACACCTACGCCCCACGCTGGTGCAAGATAATGTGGAATACTGTAATAAATTTGAAATGATATTAAATAAATGTTCGTTTGATATCATGGTCCTGACGGTTGAATGTTTACAGAAAGAGATTGAGAATCAAAACACTCAAATTTACATCATAAAGCAGGACCTTAAAAATAACTTACCCCTTGAAGAAATGGAGCAACTGCTTAAAAATCTGGATGAACAGATTAACCTCTTAAGGACATATGACGGAATTTTTCCGTCATAAAACAATTAAGCAAACTGAAAGCTGTGTCCTTAAAGGGTTAAAGAACTTAAACATACCATTCAGGAACGTAAGAAAAAGAAGTTCTCACGAGACGAGGAAGACTATACAACCGGAACGGTATACCGTTGGGGAAGGGATTCGTCCGGCAGAACAAGTGGTACTTCCGGTTCCGGTTACAGACGCAGACGCACACGTGGAGGAAGCGGGCGTGCTAGCCCTCAGGGGTCATCGTCTGAGTCGATGTCGGGGGAATCCGACCTGGAGGCCTCAGGAAACACTGTGGGGGCCGTAAGCACAGACAACACAAGTATGACAGCAGCGCTCCAGCAGAGGAAGAACAGAGGGAGAGGGGGCCGACGTGTGATGACACGCAGCAACAACCGGCAATAATTAACATCTCTCAGGTACAAGTTACGAATGATGAATTAATGATCCTGAATAAAGGACTTTCTTATTGCCCCCAACAGGACTATGATTATTTGGAACTCCAGAAAGATCTATATCGTTTTTTTAGGACTATTAAGCTTAAAAGTTTCTTTACAAGTGTATCCCATTCTTCTCCGGAGACAGCAGTGAATAATGTCGATATAAATGTTATGCAAATGTTGAAATTAAAAAAGTTTGGGTTATTCAACAAAAGTACATTTACCCCTACACAGGTAGGTGCTGGGGTCCAAAGCTTTATTAAATTGGTTGACAATGATGTAGCTGACATGTGTAGACATGTGTAGAAAACACTACAGTAAACATAAAAAGAACCCTGTAGTACAAGGTTTATCTAAGAAAGAGTTAATGTCACTGAATGGGTTAAAAAGTAATAAACAGCTCATCATTAAGTGGGCAGATAAGGGAGGGGCCATTGTACTTATGGACAAGGAATTTTATGTGAATGAAATCAAAACACAATTATCAGATACTGATGTGTATAAAAGATTGCCCACAAACCCTGTATTTAACATCCAAAAAGAGGTTGAGGGATGTGTTAATATTGCTATAAAAAATGGGGTAGTAGAAAAAGATATTGCAAAGTTTCTTTTGGAATCAGAGGCGGTTACTCCTGTTTTATACACACTCCCTAAAGTACATAAGTGTTTAACTTCCCCCCCTGGACGCCCCATTGTAGCTGGAATGGGCTCTATTTTATCTAAAGTTTCAATTTTTTTGGATAGGGCATTGAGACCCCTTGTATTATCTAATTCCTATATTCAGGATACAAGTGATTTTATAGTTAAACTGCAGAACCTGTCTATTGATGGAAACAGGGGCATACTTTTTAGTCTGGATGTAGCATCTTTGTATACCTCTATCTCTCATGAGGCAGGTATTGGTGCAGTCACCAAGGTTTTGAGTCAAGACTCAAGGTTTTCACCATTACAGCAAGAATTTTTGATCCAATTATTGAGGATTGTATTAAGTTGTAATTACTTTCTGTTTGGTGATGACTATTACCTACAACTCCAAGGGACTGCTATGGGTTCCAATGTCGCCCCTACATACGCAAATATCTATATGAATACCTTTGAGGAATATTTTGTTTATAATCACCCATTATTTTTACTATATGGCGCCACTTGGAGGCGCTATATAGATGACATTTTTGGTGTGTGGTTGGGCGACATTGGAACCCTGGAGAAATGTATTAATGATTTGAATTCTGCTACAACTAGGATTAAATTCACACTGGTGTGGAGTGAGGAGAGTGTGGTTTTTCTGGACACTCGTGTATCAAAAACTTCACAGGGTTTATCTGTGGATTTGTATAAGAAAGAAACGGATTGTAATACCCTCCTCCACTATACCAGTGCCCACCCTCCATCTCTTCTCAAATCTTTACCTAGAAGCCCTTCGGGTTAGACGTATTGTGTCAGATGAAAATTTGGCTGAAATAAGACTGAGAGAGATGGGGGATCGGTTCTTAGCAAGGGGTTATCCTAGGGATCTGATTGAAACAGAACTAAGATATGCTCTTGCCACATCTAGACAGTCCCTTTTAATTAAGAGGAATAATGAGAAAAGAGAGAAAAAAGATAAAGATAAATCTGATAGATTGGTTTTTATTAGCCAATATTCTCCTTTAAGTCTAAACGTTCAGAAAATTTTACTTAAACATTGGCATGTGTTGCAGACTTGTGAATCTGATGTTTTGGAGTTTTCTAAACCTTTTATGCCTGCCTATAAAAGAGGTAGAAATTTTAAAGATTCACTAGTTAGAGCAGATATTGCCCCCCTTAAAAAGAGGGGTGTTCAAAGTTATATAGGCAAGAAAAATTGGGGGAAGTTCCCATGCCTTGGTTGCTCTAACTGCAACAGTATGATTAAAGGCCCCACCTTTAGCCATCCTAGGACTGGACATATATTTTCTATTAAAGATTATTTTACATGCAACACAGAATATGTGGTTTATATGATTAAGTGTCCTTGTGGATTGGGGTACGTCGGAGAGATCACCCGTGGTGTCCGTGAACGTATGGTTCAACATAAAAGCAGTATTAGGACTAAGAAAGTAGATACCCCTGTAGCGTGTCATTTTTTGTCTGCTGGACATAATCTTAATCAGTTAAGGTTCCAAGTGATAGAGCATGTTCCTATACCTAGAAGGGGTGGGGATAGGTCTAAAATCCTCAAGAGTAGAGAAATGTTCTGGATTAATAAGTTGGGGACATTATACCCTAATGGGATGAATAGGGATTTTGACCTATCTGTATGCCTTTAATTTATGTCTGATTAGATATAATGTTTTTTAATTCTTTTCTTCTTTCTTTTTCTTCTGTTACAGATGACTGTGGATTTTGTTCTGCTTTTTTGCTTGTTGTATATATATATATATATATATATATATATATATATATATATATATATATATATACACAATTGTATTCCAATATATATGAAATTGGTGTGTTTCACCTTAATATTACTGCAATGTATAACTTAGCTTACATTTACCTGTGTACCTAGATTAGGATGTAAGGGGTTAATTTGAAATGTGCAGCTTTACAGGTGTGTGGGTGGGGCTTAGATGGTATTTAAGGATGATTCTGTGTAGAGTTTAGCCATACATGACTAAGGACTGTGTCCGAAACGTTGTTGTTTGATTTTTTGGTCTGGCTACTCCTCAAGCTGAATAAAGCATCTTGAAGAAATATTTTGGTGGTGCTGCTTCACTTTTGTTTATGCTATATTGTTGGGTTCTGGCAGGAACCTGGACGCTGGCACACCTGACACATTCCCTGTGCTGGACTTATATGATTGTTTCAAATAGTAATTGCCACAATTCAATACAAACAGTCATAATAACATTTTTTTGTACCACAATGAGAAAACATACAACATAGTAACAAAATGGTGAAAATATAGTCACCCAAAATAATAATATAGGTACTACAATACAAACATATTCAGATAGTAACCTGTCAGCCACGGAATGATAGGCAAATGCACCCTAAACCTCCTTTTATAAATTTAGAGGAACCTCCTATGCTAATAATAGGCCACTCTTGGACCCACATGTAATATCCAATATTGACGGAGGTAGACTAGAATGATAAATTCTTTTATGAACCTCCCGAGTAGTGTATTGGCTACTAATGAACCTATGCAATACATCTTGAATGGCTGGAGGTGAATAAAGACTAGAGTGATACACTGTCTCTTTTGAACTATGTCATATGATTTATATTCTGTAAATAGCTAATTATAGCGGACGAAAGCCGCTAGGTAGAAAACCCAGAACAAAAACTGGGAAGGGTCTATAGCGGGTATAACAGTGGGTAAACACCACTTGAGGGGGGGGTGGGCAGAGCCTTCTGGGATGGCCCAAGGTTATAGCATGCAATTGAATGGCATAAAATATGGATGTTGTGCAAATATTTATGGATGGCATCATATCAACCGTTTAGTATCACTATTTAGCCTTGATGACAGAAATGAAGTAAAATGTCAGTATGTGTATCATAGTAAGCAGCAGGGTAGCTCTCATATTGTCGCTTGTAGTCCTCAATCACTCCCGCCAGCTGAGGGAGATAGAGGAGAGACACTACCTGTGTGGGACCTGATAAAAAAAGGCATAACATGGTCAAACAGTAACAGAGACATAAAGTATAGAGATTTTCCTGATAAATACAAAAGGAGTAATAAGATATCTCTGTGTGGACCGTATATATATAACCCAATTGCCAAAGGTATCTCAGATAGAATATATAATAGGCAACGATAATAGTGAATAAGTATCAACTTGTTTCTGTAGATAGATGTAAGGTATGTAAAATTGGCATTAACAAATAAAACTCTATAAGTGTTGATGTTAATACAATGAGTTAAATATTACAGTATGAAAATACTATTTACTGATAAACAGCACTTAAGACTATATCAGGCGTATAGCCATCATATTATTCAGTAAACTGAAAGATCAATTGATTGCACTGTAAAGGTTATAAAGTTAAAATGTGTTCTGAAGGCTTGCCAATTTAAGTAACTAGAGTTACATCCAGCACCTCAGAAATTTAGTGATAGAGACATAAGGTGATCGGCATACCCCTTTTGACACAGTCTCATCTAACCTATGCCAATTCTCTACATACGGAGTTCCATCATGTTCATATGAGCGGAGAAATCTCTGCATATGTATAAAAGCAGTTCCACATGACCTGTCATGTCCTCTGCAACTAGAACGCATAGTGGAAAGAGCTGTCGAGGGTGACAGAAGGTATGAGACCTCCTCAGCCATATCTGTGTTTAGCCCACTCCTGTCGAAATACTAAGTCCAGAAAAGTCAGAGTCAGAGTGTAAGATCACCACCACAGATTAAACACAAGCTTTTGTCCGCGGGTCAGACGGCTTACACTTTACAGCTTTGCTGGAGACTGCCTCACATCGCTTCCCATACAGTGTTGGGTGCTTCCTTGCCCCCTCCGGAAGTCTATGCTTCGCGTTCCTTCCCAGGGAACTCTGGTTGTGATGCTTCTGCTTACTGGAAAGTCGGCCGGACCTTCCCAGATTACATCTTTTCCTGGGTCCCAAAGTGATCTCCATAGCTTGTACGGGCCTCTTAAGAAGCAGTAGACAGTGTGGGGAGCGCTTTGTAGCCGTGTATCACGGGGGTAGTCAAGGATCAGATATTTGTTGCCCCAGAGGTTAGTCGGCCAGCCGTGGCTAATACAAGTAATGTCTTCTTCGTTATAACAATAAGGGCCAAAAAAGCGTCTGGTATAAGGTGGAGCCCACCGAAGCTTTATAGTGTGACTGAACCGCACAGCACCGGCAAGCCAGAGCGGGGATTCTTTACATTTTCCTGGATCCCTTGAGTCGCACGGATCATCCTATAGGCCGACCAATATATCTCCCTGACAGCTGAAAACAGATCCAGGAGTAAGTCCACCCATAAAATCTGATATATCATCAATGGTGTTTTGCAGAGAGGGGGGATTTGCAGGCTCATATGCCTCCATAACCTGTGGTTGGGGAGATGCGAAAACTGCCAGTTTGCCTACTATAGCGTTCAAATCTTTCATTAGTTCCCAGTAGTGGTCTTGAATTAGCTGTGTCGTTGCAGTCTCCCAACTGTTTAGGTACTCCATCTTGATCTAAGATGGTGACACGCACCCCTGCAATGAAACACTTAACACAGACACCAAGGGCTGTTAATTAACAATGCTCAAGACCAGCTCTCCCCCTCGTATAAAAATCAATGTATACTAAGTAAAAGTCCAAAATAGCATAGAAAAGGAGGTCTCCTTTGCAAAAGTAATGTCACTTTATAAGATTATAAATCAGGAGCTCCAACAGAGTGCGTCTGATCCCTTCGGCGGTTGGCTCCGCCCCCCCATTCCGTGTTTTGTATATTTCTAGGGTGATTACATAAGCCTGTGCACCCTTCACTTGTTCCCAGTTTGTTGGATTGAGAGCTTGCATTGTGTGGCTGTTTAGGGACTCAGGTTTTGGAAGAGACCTTGACGTGGTACCTGGGCTTATCCTATTTGGCCAGTTGCGGTAACTAACTCTTCCATTTTTGCTTTTAATCTTAGCTAAGAGCTTGTAAGTGCTGGACTTTCTCTGTGTGCTATATATATATATATATATATATATATATATATATATATATATATATATATATATACAGGGAGTGCAGAATTATTAGGCAAGTTGTATTTTTGAGGATTAATTTTATTATTGAACAACAACCATGTTCTCAATGAACCCAAAAAACTCATTAATATCAAAGCTGAATATTTTTGGAAGTAGTTTTTAGTTTGTTTTTAGTTTTAGCTATTTTAGGGGGATATCTGTGTGTGCAGGTGACTATTACTGTGCATAATTATTAGGCAACTTAACAAAAAACAAATATATACCCATTTCAATTATTTATTTTTACCAGTGAAACCAATATAACATCTCAACATTCACAAATATACATTTCTGACATTCAAAAACAAAACAAAAACAAATCAGTGACCAATATAGCCACCTTTCTTTGCAAGGACACTCAAAAGCCTGCCATCCATGGATTCTGTCAGTGTTTTGATCTGTTCACCATCAACATTGCGTGCAGCAGCAACCACAGCCTCCCAGACACTGTTCAGAGAGGTGTACTGTTTTCCCTCCTTGTAAATCTCACATTTGATGATGGACCACAGGTTCTCAATGGGGTTCAGATCAGGTGAACAAGGAGGCCATGTCATTAGATTTTCTTCTTTTATACCCTTTCTTGCCAGCCACGCTGTGGAGTACTTGGACGCGTGTGATGGAGCATTGTCCTGCATGAAAATCATGTTTTTCTTGAAGGATGCAGACTTCTTCCTGTACCACTGCTTGAAGAAGGTGTCTTCCAGAAACTGGCAGTAGGACTGGGAGTTGAGCTTGACTCCATCCTCAACCCGAAAAGGCCCCACAAGATCATCTTTGATGATACCAGCCCAAACCAGTACTCCACCTCCACCTTGCTGGCGTCTGAGTCGGACTGGAGCTCTCTGCCCTTTACTAATCCAGCCACGGGCCCATCCATCTGGCCCATCAAGACTCACTCTCATTTCATCAGTCCATAAAACCTTAGAAAAATCAGTCTTGAGATATTTCTTGGCCCAGTCTTGACGTTTCAGCTTGTGTGTCTTGTTCAGTGGTGGTCGTCTTTCAGCCTTTCTTACCTTGGCCATGTCTCTGAGTATTGCACACCTTGTGCTTTTGGGCACTCCAGTGATGTTGCAGCTCTGAAATATGGCCAAACTGGTGGCAAGTGGCATCTTGGCAGCTGCACGCTTGACTTTTCTCAGTTCATGGGCAGTTATTTTGCGCCTTGGTTTTTCCACACGCTTCTTGCGACCCTGTTGACTATTTTGAATGAAACGCTTGATTGTTCGATGATCACGCTTAAGAAGCTTTGCAATTTTAAGAGTGCTGCATCCCTGCAAGATATCTCACTATTTTTGACTTTTCTGAGCCTGTCAAGTCCTTCTTTTGACCCATTTTGTCAAAGGAAAGGAAGTTGCCTAATAATTATGCACACTTGATATAGGGTGTTGATGTCATTAGACCACACCCCTTCTCATTACAGAGATGCACATCACCTAATATGCTTAATTGGTAGTAGGCTTTCGAGCCTATACAGCTTGGAGTAAGACAACATGCATAAAGAGGATGATGTGGTCAAAATACTCATTTGCCTAATAATTCTGCACTCCCTGTATATACACACATTATATATATATATATAAATATATATATATATATATATATATATATATATAAATATATATATATATATATAAATATATATATATATATATATATATATATATATATATATATAAATATATATATATATATATATATATATATATACACACCGGTATATATATATATATATATATATATATATATATATATATATATATATATTATACTTGATTATATATATATATATTATACTTGATTATATATAGGTCTAGATATATAAAGATACATATACATATAGGAATATTTAAAAATTATTTGTGCAGAACATTTAAACACAGTTAAACACTTATAAATATTGCACAAATATGTTTTTCATATTTTCATCTATTTAACTGCAAAGGGTTCCAATGCACTTGTATGCATATGTATTTATGTGTTTATATGTCTGCAAATACATAAATACACATATAAATACATATGTACACACATATAAATATATATATATATATATATATATATATATATATATATACATACATATACATATTTAGACATGTGTATGAATGTATCTCTACCTTAAAGCCCTTTGCAGTCTTTTTTTTATATTATACCTGAGACCTCATATCTTTGAGCCCTTATAACTTTTTAATGCAATATTTTAATTAAATACATTTTTTTATCAGATAGTGTTATTATGAGTGTAACTGTACTTTTAAATGTTGGTGTGTTTTGTGACTTCAGCAAAGTATATCAAGGGAATTAAGCACATTTTATAATAGGAGTAATTGGAAAATTGTTTAAAATTGCCTGTACTGTTCTATCTGAATCCTGAAAGAACAAAATGGGTTTCATATCCCTTTAGTAGGTCCCATAGGATGTAACCTGTAGTGTACTGCAAAATTTTAACAATAAATGCTCTCAAGAATTAGAACATTATCAGGTAGCTTACGAGTTATACGCACTATATGGAATTTAAAGAACGCAACAAAAAATGCGTTATTTAACCCTCTATAGCACAGCCATTACAAGTTTTGAAACAGCCGGCTTGTGCGTGCGATATCGTTGCGTTGAGCTACATACTGCACACAATTTAAGTGCTATTTTGACGTGCTCGTGCACGCTTTCTCCATAGACATCAATGGGGAGAAGGTGTCAGAAAAAACCTAACACCTGAAGCGCGGAATGAAAAGCTCTGTAACGCAGCTCCATTGATGTCTATGGGGGAAAAAAAAAGATAAGTTTAAACCTAACACCCTAACATAAACCCCACGTCTAAACACCCCTAATCTGCCGCCCCCTACATCGCCAACACCTACTAAATGTTATTAACCCCTAATCTGCAGCCCCCTACATCGGCGACACCTACTAAATGTTATTAACCCCTAATCTGCTGCTCCCGATATTGCCGCCACCTAAATAAAGCTATTAACCCCTAATCTGCTGCTCCCGATATCGCCACCACTATACTAAAGTTATTAACCCCAACATCGCCCACACTATAATAAATCTATTAACCCCTATTCCGCCGCTCCCCGACATCGCCGCCACTAAATAAAGTTATTAACCCCTAAACCTCTGGCCTCCCACATCACTACCACTGAATAAACCTATTAACCCCTAAACCGCCAGCCCCCACATCGCAACAACCTAAATTAAACTATTAACCCCTAAACGTAACCCTAACCTTAACGTAACCTGAACTTTAAAGGGACAGTCTAGTCAAAATTAAACTTTCATGATTCAGGTAAAATAGCAGAAAATTATAGAGTTAATGCCACATTCTCTAAATGATTACCTAGGTCACAAAACTCTTTCTGAACAGCAGCAACATGATTACTAGCCAGATCATTTGTTCCTAAATGAACAATCACATCTAACTCACTTTCCTGCTGCCTTAACAATTCTCAAAATACGAGTCTTATCCCTGTGAGCAGTAGCTCCTGGAAGACATCTAACCTTTCTTGCTTCTCCTTTACTTTCACCTAAATACACATTCCCTCAAAATAGAGTCACCCACTAACAGTCTTTTCCTCAAAAACACATCTGCAGTTCTTTCCTGTGTTATGTTACCTGGAGAATCAGGTACCAATAGATTTAAATTACCTGTTACAGCTTCAGCGGGCTCAGAAACAGCAATCTCCTCATCACAAGTGTGTTCGGCAAGAGCAGCATAGGAGTTCTGCAATGGCAGAGGTTGTGGGCAATGCTTCTGGTCTACTGTTCTAATTCTTCCAGAGCCTACAGTGATCCATCTGCCTCTCCTTGCTGATCTCTGGGGTAGAGGGGCTTCTTTCTGAGGCAGCTTTGTAGAGGTAACAGGTATGTTACTTACCTTAGCCTGAAGGATAGCTATTTCTTCCCTTATGAGGGAAAACTGCTTACAAACAGAAATCTCCAAAAGTAGCACGATTAAAATTATTATTATTATTATTATTATCGGTTATTTGTAGAGCGCCAACAGATTCCGCAGCGATTAAAAAGTGCAAAACATCCATTGCACTGTATCTGAGACATTTTAAACTATGCAACACTTTCACAATAAGTAAAATATAAGTATTCTTTACTACTGAATAACCCTGAATAACTCCTGAAATAACTCAAATATCCTTATTTATTTGATCCTTTTTTAGCTTGATTCCTTTGCTAAGAAACAGAGCTATTAACTATTTAATAACTACCTGGTTAAAATAAATACAAACTTACCTGTCAAATAAAACCTAAGCTGCCTTACACTAAAAACCTAACATTACAAAAAATAAAAAACACTAAAATTACAAAAAATAACAAACGAAATTATCCAAAACAATAAAAATTATTCCTATTTTAAAAAAAAAACACCCCAAAATAAAAAAGCCTAATCTATAATAAACTACCAAGTGCCCTTAAAAGGGCCTTTTGTTGCCCCTTAAATGGGCCTTTTGTAGGGCATTGCCCTAAAGTTAACAGCGCTTTTGCTACAAAACAAACACCCCCTAACAGTATACAAACCCCCACCTCCCCAACCCACAAAATAAAAATAAAGTAAAACCTAATCTACCCACTGCCCTAAAAAGGGCATTTGTATGGGCATTGAATAGCCAATAGAATTTCAGTAGCTCTGTTTCTATTGGCTGATTTGAACAGCCAATAGGATTTCAGTAGCTCTCATCCTATTGGCTGATTTGAATTTCCGAAATCAAATCAGCCAATAGAAATGCAAGGGCCGCCATTTTGAATAGCGTACCTTGCATTGAAGATTCAGTATAAGGTGGCAACCATATGAAGACGATGCTCCGCGCCGGATGTCTTCAGGATGGACCCGCTCCGTGCCGTTGAGATGAAGATAGAAGTCGCAGCCGGGATGAAGACAGAAGATGCCGCCTGGATAAAGATTGAACCGCCTGCCGCCTGGATGAAGATGGAGCCACCTGGATGAAGATGGAGCCACCTGGATGAAGATGGAGCCACCTGGATGAAGATGGAGCCACCTGGATGAAGATGGACCCGCCGGGATGAAGATCCTTCAAGCGGGACTTCAGCAACTGTAAGTGGATCGTCGGGGGTTAGTGTTAGGATTTTTTAAGGGTTTTTGGGTGTGTTTTTTTTTTAGTTTAGGGCTTGGGCTTTTCGTAAAAGAGCTAAATGCCCTTTTCAGGGCAAAGCAAAAGAGCTAAATGCCCATACAAATGCCATTTTCAAGGCAATGGTTAGATTAGGTTTCTTTAGATAGTTATTTTTATTTTGGGGGGTTGGTTGGGTGGTGGGTTTTACTGTTGGGGGTCTTTTTATTTTTTTTACAGGTAAAAGAACTGTTTAACTTAGGGCAATGCCCTACAAAAGGCCCTATTGGTAGTTTATTGTAGGCTAGGGGTTTTTTTATGTTGGGTGGGCTTTTTTATTTTTATAGGGCTATTAGATTAGGTGTAATTCTTTTTTATTTTTGATCATTTTGTTTGTTATTTTTTGTAATTTAGTGTTTGTTATTTTTTGTAATTTAGTATTTTTTGTAATTAGTTTGTAATTTTTAGAGTAGTGTTAGGATTTTTTTTAATGTGTTATATAGTTTATTTAATTGGTAGTTAGTTTAATAATTATATTAGTTTAATTGTTAGTTTAAACTTTTTTTTAATTTGACAGGAACGTTTTAATTTAATTTAAGATAGTGAAATTGTTATTTTAATATAAAGTTAGGAGGGCGTACGGTTTAGAGGTTACTAGTTTAAATTAGTTTGTTGAGATGTGGGGGGCTTTTGGTTTAGGGGTTAATAGTTTAATTTATTATATTTTGTTGTGGGGGCTTGCAGTTTATGGGGTTAATAGGTTTATTATAGTGGCGGCGTTGTAGGGCTTAATAACTTTAGTATAGTGGGGGTGATGTGGGTGGACTGCAGATTAGGGGTTAATTATATTTAAATAGTGTTTGCGATGCGGGAGGGCGGCGGTTTAGGGGCCACTAACGTTAGTATAGTGGCAATGATGTTGGGGAGCAGCGCAATAGGGGTTAATACATTTTATTAGTGGCGGTAATGTCAGGAGCAGCAGATTAGGGGTTAATAACTAATATCTAATATAGTGTTTGTGATGTGGGAGGGCCTCGGTTTAGGGGTTGATAGGTAGTTTATGGGTGTTAGTGTACTTTTTAACACTTTAGTTATAAGTTTTATGAAACAGTTTTGTAGCGTAAAATTCATAACACTGCTCTCAGCTTGTGAAACGGATCTTGTCGGTATAGGCTGGAACACAAGCTTTTTAGCCTCACCGCAAAACTCGTAATGGCAGCACTATGGGAAGCCCATGAAAAAACGTAATTTTTACGAGTGCAGGACTGACGTTGCCTTACAGGCTAAAAGGCTTGCGGTACAGCTATACCAACAAGACTGCTGTTTTAACGCTGAAATTACCATTTTTTCAGTGTTAAGAAACAAACGCAAAACTTGTAATCTAGGTGTATATTTTTTATCAAGGCATAAAGAATTTACTACAATAAAAACAAAAGTGCGAAATCTTTCTTGCGCTGCAAATTTAAATATCTGGTGTTGTAGTGTGAAAGGAAAAAGTTCAGGTGTAGTAAGCGTAAACGAATAGGGAACCCAAATGCTTAAACCTTTAGGGAGCAAAATATGATAGTCTGATATATATAGAGAAGTGCTTTGACCCTTAAACAATTATGTCTCAGTGTACTAATTAATGGTGGATAGGTGTATAGTACCTATTAGAGAACGCTTTGCTATATAATTAATGAGTCGTCAAAAGAAAACTACATAAATTAATCATAAATACCTCAAAATACCTATAAATTTGTCAAATTCTTTATAAATGTTATATAAATAAATTTATTGGAACATCTAGTCAGATAAAAAATAGATATTTAATTAATGAAGCAATATAAAACAGGATAAAACAGATTAAAACAAAATAAAATAGTCGGCCGACTAGTTTCAAAGCGCATATATATTGGAATTAATCAGTGCACTCTTTAAATGGGATAATAGTATGAAAGGTTCATAGGTAAGTTGTTCTACTGAGTGGCGATTCAAGTCTATTTAGGTGATTTCAAAAAATCCCTGTATTTACTTGCCGTTATTAATTGATATCTTAATCGTTTGGTCAATAGAACCAGTTCTCCTTTAGTTAATATCCATGTCCGGAAAACAAAGAAAGAGAGAAAGTGGAACAATATTTGCTCACTGTCTGCCCGTGTTAGCACAGCAAGCCGGTCCTGGAGCCTAATGCAGGTAATCCTTAGGTCTTTAATGAAAAGATACCTGATCGCAGTCTCAACCCAATTTTTGTAGAAATGTTTCTCTTTTCGGGCTCTACGGTCTTGTCTGAGGGAAGTGAGGTCAGCACAGTATAATGAGGTGGTAAGATTTTATCAGCGGTCTCAAAATATAGTGGTGTTTACTTACTGTCTGCCTCTGTTGATTTAAACAAGCCAGTTCTGGAGCCTTCGTGAAATACCTTGGTATCTGTGAAAACAGGTTGTCCGGTCCAGATCTTTAGAGGGTTTCTTTGTGTTCTGTTGTTTTAGGCTCTGCGGTCTTGCATCCAATCTTACATCAGGGTCAGAACAGTGATCAGCAACGGTAATCAGCAAAAATTTAGTGTCAAAATTTCGATCCTCCAAATGATGGATTTGGGTATTCTGTATATCACATCAGCGACCTCAGTATGAGGGCTGAATGTATTTGGCAATAAGAGCAGTAAGAGCTACGCGTTTCAGCAGTGTCCACCAACCTTTTTCAAGCTGTACTGCTAGACAGGTGTGTTTGGCGGGTTTTTATACCTTTTCTTCTGATAGCTTGCAGCTGAGCAGGTTTATTTCCCACCTGCTGCTGTTATTTGCTTGAATAAATCAAATCACCATTAAGACACATAGAAGTTAATGGAACACATAAATTTAATACATAAATTTAATAAATGTGTTCAGGATATTATAAGAGGATTTCATTCACATTTTAATAGTATTTAAAATAATTTTTTGATAAAAAATTGATCAAATGAGATAAATACATAATTACATACATAGAAAGTTGTATGGATATATTATGAAGGCAGGTTTTGGAGCCTGTTTAAATCTATATACGAGTGATAAAAGTCAGAGTGTTTAGCCCTCCAAATTAAAATATTATTATATTACACATAGTTTTTAATAAAAAAATGATCATTAATAAATTCATTAATAAATTGGTAAATAAGTAAATAAATACATTGAAAATAGTGTGAATGTGTTCCATAGGTAATGTTTGGCACAAAAGATAAAACTCAGAGTATTTAGCCCTCTGTTAAAAATCTATTCAAATTCAAATCAATATTTAAACCTTTTGGATGTAGTGTCTGTAGCTTAAATATCCATTTGGCTTCTGATTGTAAGAGGTTTTTTGAATGATTCCCCCCTCTGCAATCTTTTCTTACTTTTTCTATTGCAGTGAAATGGAAAAATTTAAGATTACTATTATTGCACATTCTAAAATGTTTAGGGACTGGGAGCTCTAAATTTCTTTTATCTTCTGAATTTTCAATTGAGAGAATGTGTTCTCTTAAACGTTCTCTTATCGTCCTTTCTGTTTTCCCTGTATACTGAATTTTGCATTTTTTGCATTCTATAAGGTAGACAACTTTCTTGTCCATACATCTAATAGTGTTATTAATCTTATATTCTTGTTTTGTGGTATTGGACGTAAAAGTGTGTGTTTTTTTAGAATGTCTGCATGCTTTGCAAATATGGCAAGGAAAAAATCCTTTTAGATCTGTGCCTAATATTCCTTTTTCTACTCCTCTATTGACATTGTTATTTTTCATAGATGGAGCTAGTCTACTCTTAAGTGTTTTTGCCTTTCTATATACCAATCTTGGCTTACTGGGTAGATATGGGCCTATGTCTGGGTCATAACTTAGAATATTCCAATGCTTTTTGATTATTTTTTCTACAGTCGATTTATCTTCCCCATATTGGGTAATAAAAGGGATATTAAGTTTCTCGTTTGTCCTATTATCATTCACTATTGTTTTCTTTGTGCTATAATTAAAAATATATTTTCTTTCTATTTTTCGTACCTGTTCTATATTTTGTTCGATTTGATTTATCATATCCTCTATCTAAAAATTTTTGTTTGAATACTGTAGTTTGATGTTCAAATATTTCAGTATCCCTGCAGTTTCTTTTTAGTCTGAGGAATTGTCCTTTTGGGATGTTTTGTTTCCATTTTTTAAGATGGCAACTATCCCAATGTATATAATTATTCGCGTCCACTTCTTAAAGTATGTTTTTGTATTAATCTTTTCTCTTTCGGTAGATATTTCCAGATCTAGATAATGTATCTTTTCCTTATTATAGGTGTAAGTGAACATTAGGTTCTTATCATTATTATTCATATCTTTCAGGCAACGAATAAGATCTCCTTCATTGCCTGTCCAGATAAAAAATAGATCATCTATATACCTTTTATATAATAAAAAATTGTCTTTATACTCACTTAGGGCCAGAAAATTACTCTGCCAAAAAATCCCATGAACAGGTTTGCGTAACTGGGGGCAAATTTGGTACCCATTGCAGTACCGCAAACCTTTTCATAGAATGTTCCTTCATACAGGAAATAATTATGGCTGAGGATGAAATTGATGCCTTCCAGAATGAAATCAATCTGATTTGAAGGCATGTCACCATCTTTGGTTAGAAAATGTTTTACTGAATTTATTCCATCAGCGTGCTTAATACAAGTGTATAATGAAGACACATCGCAAGTGACTAGTAAATAGTCGGGTTGCCACTTAATGTCCTCTAAAATCTTTAGCAAACTAGTGGAGTCTCTGAGGTAGGAGTCAAGATTTTTAACATGTTGTAAGAATTGATCAATGTAGGCAGATACATTTGATGTAAGTGAATTTATGCCTGAAATGATCGGACGACCAGGAGGGTTAACTGTAGATTTATGTATTTTAGGAAGTGCATACATGATTGGAATTCTTGGATAGTCTGGATATAGGAAATCATATTCTTTTTCTGTAATAATTCCTACTGTATTAGCTTATGTAAGATGATGTCTCAGAAAAATCTGATAGACCTTAGTCGGATTTAAAATCATCCGTTTATACGTATTGGTGTCATCTAAGAGTTTAAAAACCATTTCATCATATTGAGATTTATCTAAGATGATTATTCCACCACCTTTATAAGCTGGTTTGATAGCAACTTCTTTATTCTTTTCTAATTCAGAGATGAGTAATCTCTGTCTTCTGGTAAGATTCTGTTTCATATTTTTGTTTTGTTTAAGATTCGTTATATCAGCTATAATTAATTTTTCAAAGGTATCTATATATTTTCCTTTTTCAATTTTAGGATAGAAGTTAGATTTTATTTTTAGATCTGTATGGATAAATCCCATTTCATCTTTAAAAAATGCTTTGGTTTCAGTGTTTCTGTCTGTGTTATGTACCGAATGTGTATTGTCTATTAGTTGTTTCTCAACAAGATTTTTTATAAAGTATTTTTTTAAGGTTAGATTCCTGACAAATTTGTGGGCATCAATAACTGTGTTGAACTTATCTATTGCTTGTGTGGGGGCAAAGGATAATCCTTTACTAAGTACTTGGTTTTGGGATTCATCTAACTTTATTTTACTAAGATTATAAATTCCTTTTTGATTTATGTCTATTTCCTTCTTTTCATCTCTTGGAATTGGGCTCTCTGTGGATAATGTTGATCTCTTTGGTCCCTTGGATTTACCTCCTCTATTTCCCCTCTTTCTGAGTGTCGCCTTTTTCTTCTCCCCGAATGGGAGCTGTGGCCTAACTCTAAGAAATCCCTATGCTCATATGAGTTTGATGTTCTAATTGGGGATTTGTTTTTAATAGTGTGTAGCCAATACCATTCATATAACAAACAATATAAGAATCAAACACCATACAACACACAAAATAAACCTCTTGACAACTATAATATAAATAACAGCTCATGGGTTGACACTAACAAGAGGAAAAAGGAACACCTTAGTCTACAAAACAGGTTTTCCAGCTTAGAAAATCTTGATATAAACCAAAGACCTAATTCTGATTATCATGAGAAGAATAGAGGAGATCAAACTATTAAAAACAAATCACCAATTAGAACATCCAACTCATATGAGCATAGGGATTTTTTAGAGTTAGGCCACAGCTCCCATTCGGGGAGAAGAAAAAGGGGAGAAGAAAAAGGCGACACTCAGAAAGAGGGGAAATAGAGGAGGTAAATCCAAGGGACCAAAGAGATAAACATTATCCAAAGAGAGCACAATTCCAAGAGATGAAAAGAAAGAAATAGACATAAAACAAAAAGGAATTTATAATCTTAGTAAAATAAAGTTAGATGACTCCCAAATCAAAGAACTTAGTAAAGGATTATCCTTTGCCCCCACACAAGCAATAGATAAGTTCAACACATTTATTGCTGCCCACAGATTTGTCAGGAATCTAACCTTAAAAAAGTACTATATAAAAAACCCTGTTGAGAAACAACTAATAGACAATACTCATTTGGTACATAACACAGACAAAAACACTGAAACCAAAGCATTTTTTAAAGATGAAATGGGATTTATCCATACAGATCTAAAAATAAAATCTAACTTCTATCCTAAAAATGAAAAAGGAAAATATATAGATACCTTTGAAAAATTAATTATGATTTTAGAGGACATTAAGTGGCAACCCGACTATTTACTAGTCACTTGCGATGTGTCTTCATTATACACTTGTATTAAGCACGCTGATGGAATAAATTCAGTAAAACATTTTCTAACCAAAGATGGTGACATGCCTTCAAATCAGATTGATTTCATTCTGGAAGGCATCAATTTCATCTTCAACCACAATTATTTCCTGTATAAAGGGACATTCTATGAACAGGTTTGCGGCACTGCAATGGGTACCAAATTTTCCCCCAGTTACGCAAACCTGTCCATGGGATTATGGGAGAGAAATTTTCTGGCACTAAGTGAGTATAAAGACAATTTTTTATTATATAAAAGGTATATAGATGATCTATTTTTTATCTGGACAGGCAATGAAGGAGATCTTATTCGTTGCCTGAAAGATATGAATAATAATGATAAGAACCTAATGTTCACTTACACCTATAATAAGGAAAAGATACATTATCTAGATCTGGAAATATCTACCGAAAGAGAAAAGATTAATACAAAAACATACTTTAAGGAAGTGGACGCGAATAATTATATACATTGCGATAGTTGCAATCCTAAAAAATGAAACAAAACATCCCAAAAGGACAATTCCTCAGACTAAAAAGAAACTGTAGGGATACTGAAATATTTGAACATCAAACTACAGTATTCAAACAAAAAATTTTAGATAGAGGATATGATAAATAAAAAATCGAACAAGATATAGAACAGGTAAGAAAAATAGAAAGAAAATATATTTTTAATTATAGCACAAAGAAAACAATAGTGAATGATAATAGGACAAACGAGAAACTTAATATCCCTTTTATTACCCAATATGGGGAAGATAAATCGACTGTAGAAAAAATAATCAAAAAGCATTGGAATATTCTAAGTTATGACCCAGACATAGGCCCATATCTACCCAGTAAACTAAGATTTGTATATAGAAAGGCTCCATCTATGAAAAATAACAATGTCAATAGAGGAGTAGAAAAAGGAATATTAGGCACAGATCTAAAAGAATTTTTTCTTGCCATATTTGCAAAGCATGCAGACATTCTAAAAAAACACACACTTTTACGTCCAATACCACAAGGACGATAAGAGAACGTTTAAGAGAACACATTCTCTCAATTGAAAATTCAGAAGATAAAAGAAATTTAGAGCTCCCAGTCCCTAAACATTTTAGAATGTGCAATAATAGTAATCTTAAATTTTTCCATTTCACTGCAATAGAAAAGGTAAGAAAAGATTGCAGAGGGGGGAATCATTCAAAAAACCTCTTACAATCAGAAGCCAAATGGATATTTAAGCTACAGACACTACATCCAAAAGGTTTAAATATTGATTTTAATTTGAATAGCTTTTTAAAAGAGGGCTAAATACTCTGATTTTTATCTTTTGTGCCAAAAATTACCTATAGAACACATTCACACTATTTTCAATGTATTTATTTACTTATTTACCAATTTATTAATGAATTTATTAATGATCATTTTTTTATTAAAAACTATGTGTAATATAATAATATTTTAATTTGGAGGGCTAAACACTCTGGCCTAGATTTAGAGTTCGGCGGTAAAAGGGCTGTTAATGCTCCGCGGGTTTTTTTCTGGCCGCACCATAAATTTAACTCTGGTATCGAGAGTTCAAACAAATGCTGTGTTAGGCTCCAAAAAAGGAGCGTAGAGCATTTTTACCGCAAATGCAACTCTCGATACCAGAGCTGCTTACGGACGCGGCCGGCATCAAAAACGTGCTCGTGCACGATTCTCCCATAGGAAACAATGGGGCTGTTTGAGCTGAAAAAAAACCTAACACCTGCAAAAAAGCAGCGTTCAGCTCCTAACGCAGCCCCATTGTTTCCTATGGGGAAACACTTCCTACGTCTGCACCTAACACTCTAACATGTACCCCGAGTCTAAACACCCCTAGCCTTACACTTATTAACCCCTAATCTGCCGCCCACGCTATCGCTGACCCCTGCATTACACTTTTAACCCCTAATCTGCCGCTCCGTAAAACGCCGCCACCTACGTTATCCCTATGTACCCCTAATCTGCTGCCCTAACATCGCCGACCCCTATGTTATATTTATTAACCCCTAATCTGCCCCCCACAACGTCGCCGACACCTGCCTACACTTATTAACCCCTAATCTGCCGAGCGGACCTGAGCGCTACTATAATAAAGTTATTAACCCCTAATCCGCCTCACTAACCCTATCATAAATAGTATTAACCCCTAATCTGCCCTCCCTAACATCGCCGACACCTACCTTCAATTATTAACCCCTAAACTTCCGATCGGAGCTCACCACTATTCTAATAAATGGATTAACCCCTAAAGCTAAGTCTAACCCTAACACTAACACCCCCCTAAGTTAAATATAATTTTTATCTAACGAAATAAATTAACTCTTATTAAATAACTTATTCCTATTTAAAGCTAAATACTTACCTGTAAAATAAATCCTAATATAGCTACAATATAAATTATAATTATATTATAGCTATTTTAGGATTAATATTTATTTTACAGGCAACTTTGTAATTATTTTAACCAGGTACAATAGCTATTAAATAGTTAAGAACTATTTAATAGTTACCTAGTTAAAATAATAACAAATTTACCTGTAAAATAAATCCTAACCTAAGTTATAATTAAACCTAACACTACCCTATCAATAAAATAATTAAATAAACTACCTACAATTACCTACAATTAACCTAACACTACACTATCAATAAATAAATTAAACACAATTGCTACAAATAAATACAATTAAATAAACTAGCTAAAGTACAAAAAATAAAAAAGAACTAAGTTACAGAAAATAAAAAAATATTTACCAACATAAGAAAAATATTACAACAATTTTAAACTAATTACACCTACTCTAAGCCCCCTAATAAAATAACAAAGCCCCCCAAAATAAAAAATTCCCTACCCTATTCTAAATTAAAAAAGTTACAAGCTCTTTTACCTTACCAGCCCTGAACAGGGCCCTTTGCGGGCATGCCCCAAGAATTTCAGCTCTTTTGCCTGTAAAAGAATAAATACAATACCCCCCCCCAACATTACAACCCACCACCCACATACCCCTAATCTAACCCAAACCCCCCTTAAATAAACCTAACACTAATCCCCTGAAGATCTTCCTACCTTGTCTTCACCATCCAGGTATCACCGATCCGTCCTGGCTCCAAGATCTTCATCCAACCAAGCGGGGGTTGGCGATCCATAATCCGGTGCTCCAAAGTCTTCCTCCTATCCGGCAAGAAGAGGACATCCGGACCGGCAAACATCTTCTCCAAGCGGCATCTTCGATCTTCTTCCATCCGGTGCGGAGCGGGTCCATCTTGAAGCAGGCGACGCGGATCCATCCTCTTCTTCCGATGTCTCCCAACTAATGACGGTTCCTTTAAGGGACGTCATCCAAGATGGCGTCCCTCGAATTCCGATTGGCTGATAGGATTCTATCAGCCAATCGGAATTAAGGTAGGAATTTTCTGATTGGCTGATGGAATCAGCCAATCAGAATCAAGTTCAATCCGATTGGCTGATCCAATCAGCCAATCAGATTGAGCTCGCATTCTATTGGCTGTTAGAATAGGGTAGGGAATTTTTTATTTTGGGGGGCTTTGTTATTTTATTAGGGGGCTTAGAGTAGGTGTAATTAGTTTAAAATTGTTGTAATATTTTTCTTATGTTGGTAAATATTTTTTTATTTTCTGTAACTTAGTTCTTTTTTATTTTTTGTACTTTAGCTAGTTTATTTAATTGTATTTATTTGTAGCAATTGTGTTTAATTTATTTATTGATAGTGTAGTGTTAGGTTAATTGTAGGTAATTGTAGGTAGTTTATTTAATTATTTTATTGATAGGGTAGTGTTAGGTTTAATTATAACTTAGGTTAGGATTTATTTTACAGGTAAATTTGTTATTATTTTAACTAGGTAACTATTAAATAGTTCTTAACTATTTAATAGCTATTGTACCTGGTTAAAATAATTACAAAGTTGCCTGTAAAATAAATATTAATCCTAAAATAGCTATAATATAATTATAATTTATATTGTAGCTATATTAGGATTTATTTTACAGGTAAGTATTTAGCTTTAAATAGGAATAAGTTATTTAATAAGAGTTAATTTATTTCGTTATATTGTAGCTAGTTTAGGGTTTATTTTACAGGTAAGTATTTAGCTTTAAATAGGAATACTTTATTTAATAAGAGTTAATTTATTTAGTTAGAATAAAATTATATTTAACTTAGCGGGGTGTTAGTGTTAGGGTTAGACTTAGCTTTAGGGGTTAATCCATTTATTATAGTAGCGGTGAGCTCCGGTCGGCAGATTAGGGGTTAATAATTGAAGTTAGGGGTCGGCGATGTTAGGGAGGGCAGATTAGGGGTTAATACTATTTATGATGGGTTAGTGAGGCGGATTAGGGGTTAATAACTTTATTATAGTAGCGCTCAGGTCCGCTCGGCAGATTAGGGGTTAATAAGTGTAGGCAGGTGTCGGCGACGTTGTGGGGGGCAGATTAGGGGTTAATAAATATAATATAGGGGTCGGCGGTGTTAGGGGCAGCAGATTAGGGGTACATAGGGATAACGTAGGTGGCGGCGCTTTGCGGTCGGAAGATTAGGGGTTAATTATTGTAAGTAGCTGGCGGCGACGTTGTGGGGGGCAGGTTAGGGGTGAATAAATATAATATAGGGGTCGGCGGGTTTAGGGGCAGCAGATTAGGGGTACATAAATATAACGTAGGTGGCGGTCGGCAGATTAGGGGTTAAAAATTTTAATCGAGTGGCGGCGGTGTGGGGGGACCTCGGTTTAGGGGTACATAGGTAGTTTATGGGTGTTAGTGTACTTTAGGGTACAGTAGTTAAGAGCTTCATAAACCGGCGTTAGCCAGAAAGCTCTTAACTCCTGCTATTTTCAGGCGGCTGGAATCTTGTTGTTAGAGCTCTAACGCTCACTGCAGAAACGACTCTAAATACCGGCGTTAGGAAGATCCCATTGAAAAGATAGGCTACGCAAATGGCGTAGGGGGATCTGCGGTATGGAAAAGTCGCGGCTGAAAAGTGAGCGTTAGACCCTTTAATCACTGACTCCAAATACCAGCGGGCGCCCAAAACCAGCGTTAGGAGCCTCTAACGCTGGTTTTGACGGCTACCGCCGAAATCTAAATCTAGGCCTCTGACTTTTATCACTCGTATATAGATTTAAACAGGCTCCAAAACCTGCCTTCATAATATATCCATACAACTTTCTATGTATGTAATTATGTATTTATCTCATGTATTATTATCAAAAAATTATTTGAAATAATATTAAAATGTGAATGAAATCCTCTTATAATATCCTGAACACATTTATTAAATTTATGTATTAAATGTATGTGTTCCATTAACTTCTTAATGGTGATTTGATGTGGGAACTTATTCAAGCAAATAACAGCAGCAGGTGGAAAATAAACCTGCTCAGCTGCAAGCTATCAGAAGAAAAGGTATAAAAACCAGCCAAACACACCTGTCTAGCAGTACAGCTTGAAAAAGGTTGGTGGACACGGCTGAAACGCGTAGCTCTTACTGCTCTTATTGCCAAATACATTCAGCCCTCATGCTGAGATCGCTAATGTGATATACAGAATACCCAAATCCATCATTTGGAGGATCAAAATTTTGACACTAACTTTTTGCTGATCACTGTTCTGACCCTGATGTAAGATTGGATGCAAGACCGCAGAGCCTAAAACAACAGAACACAAAAAAACCCTCTAAAGATCAGGACCGGAAAACCTGTTTTCACAGATACCGAGGTATTTCACAAAGGTTCCAGAACCGGCTTATTTAAATCAACAGAGACAGACAGTAAGTAAACACCACTTTATTTTGAGACCGCTGATAAAATCTTACCACCTCATTATACAGTGCTGACCTCACTTCCCTCAGACAAGACCGTAGAGCCCGAAAAGAGAAACGTTTCTACAAAAATTGGGTTGATACTGCGATCAGGTATCTTTTCATTAAAGACCTAAGGATTACCTGCATTAGGCTCCAGGACCGGCTTGCTGTGCTAACACGGACAGACAGTGAGCAAATATTGTTCCACTTTCTCTTTTTCTTTGTTTTCCGGACATGGATATTAACTAAAGGAGAACTGGTTCTATTGACCAAACGATTAAGATATCAATTAATAACGGCAAGTAAATACGGGGATTTTTTGAAATCAACTAAATAGACTTGAATCGCCACTCAGTAGAACAACTTACCTATGAACTTGTCATACTATTATCCCATTTAAAGAGTACACTGATTAATTCCAATATATATGCGCTTTGAAACTAGTCGGCCGACTATTTTATTTTGTTTTAATCTGTTTTATCCTGTTTTATATTGCTTCATTAATTAAATATCTATTTTTTATCTGACTAGATGTTCCAATAAATTTATTTATATAACATTTATAGAGAATTCGATGAATTTATAGGTATTTTGAGGTATTTATGATTAATTTATGTAGTTTTCTTTTGACGACTCATTAATTATATAGCAAAGCATTCTCTAATAGGTACTATACACCTATCCACCATTAATTAGTACACTGAGACATAATTGTTTAAGGGTGAAAGTGAGTACTTCCAACTTCTCAATATATATCAGACTAACATATTTTGCTCCCTAAAGGTTTAAGCATTCGGGTTCCCTATTCGTTTGCGCTTACTACTCCTGAACTTTTTTCCTTTCACACTATAAAGAATATAGACATGTGCAAAGATTCATACTTTATTATTCAGTTTGTAAACAAATAATGTAGTTATCCTCACTCTTGGCAATTACTTTGATCTGACACCAGATTTTTTTTATAAATATTTTATTGAGGAATGTTAGAAATATAACAGATACAAAAGTCTCATGACAAAATTACAAAGTAACCATTAGTGATGTCGCGAACCTAAAATTTTCGGTTCGCGAACGGCGGACTCGAACTACCGGTATTGTTTGCGAACGCGCGAACCGCCATTGAATTCAATAGGCAAGCGAACTTTAAAACCTACAAGCACTCTTTCTGGCCACAATAGTGATGGAAAAGTTGTTTCAAGGGTACTAACACCTGGACTGTCGCATGCTGGAGCGGGATCCCTGGCAAAACTCCCATGGAAATTACATAGTTTATGCAGTCTGCTTTTAAGCCATAATGGGCCTAAATCAACTAACATTCCCAAAGTGGCTGTCTCAAAACATCCCGGACAGAAGATAGATTGATAGATAGGATAGATAGATATACATAGATTGATAGTTAGATAGAATCGATAGATTACCCTAATAAAGTCTAATAATTAAACATGCGTTCTTGGACCCAACTAGCTTGTGTTAATTAGTACTTTTCTTAGCACTTTAATCCCTGTTCCCCCCCCCCCCCCTATCGGGGGTGTTCTATATGGCCTGCCTGATTACCCTGAAAAAATATAATAAGACATGCGGTCTGTGGTGACATTTTTATCACAGGGATATTGGAATATAGCTCACAGATTTTATAACTGGCAATTCACATAGCTGGTTTATTCAAGTAGTTCTTTTGTCTAGTGTCTGTCTAGAAAGACACACACAATGGTCTTTTTGAGTGACATTTGATAAGCCACTCCCTTTTGAATTGGGGTATAAAATACTGTAACACCAGAGCCTCTGTCTCTCTTTTTATCCTGGGCATGCTGTAAAGATGGCTGAAACTCTCAAGAAATATGGCTAAGAACATTCCTATGATTATTTTAGCAGTATTGAACAAATTGGGGTTAGTGTGTAGTAAAGTTGCCCTGTATCTTAAAATGTGGACTGTATCTGTAAAATAGATTTATATATATATATATATATATATATATATATATATATATATATATATATATATATATATATATACCTGTAAATATTTATCTTATTATTAACATATATTGATTCCTAAATAAACTGTTTGACAAATAATGGAGGGCCTCTCAGAGTTTATTTCACAATTTATCTGTGTTGGTTTTTAGTGGTTTCACCATAGAGATTTAGTATATTATATTTAGTAGAAAGTAAAGATATTTTAAATTAATAGATAAACACATTTTGGCGGCCATGAAGTTGTAGACGAATCCATATGCCATTTAGTTTTGCAGGAATCAAATGAATGTTGATTTATTTTAAATATAACTGCAGTAAATGTAGATTTGGTGTTTTATAGCAAAGTTATTGTATGTAGTACTTTATTTAAAAAGCGCAAATAGTGGTTGGTTTCAAAGGCCTGTTGTATGTTTCTCAAGAAAAGCATGGCTTTAAAAAAACCTGTATTTCTGGTCTGTATAAATTTGCATTTGCATAGTGGAAGGCCTGTTTTGTAGCCTGCTAAATCTTAAATAACCCCCACAGTGTTATCTATATGGCCCATGTGTATTTTTCTGTCTCTTTGTGTTGAAAAGAGATTTTAAAAAAAGCATGTGATAAGAGGCAACCCTAAAAGGCTTAGAAATTATCATATGAGCCTACCTATGTTTGGCTTCAACTTAGAATACCAAGAGAAAAAAAGCAAGTTTGATGATGGAAGTAAATTGGGAAGTTGATTATACTAGACTGTCCCTTTAACTCTTGTATTTTTCTTGTTTTTGGAAACTGGATACTTTTATTGTTGAGGCAGTTTTCTATCAGTTTTCTAATGAATTTTAGAGACATGTGTTGTGTTGATCCCATCTAAATGTTTTTACAAACAAAAGCTTTACAGTACTATTTAATAGCTGACACAGTAAGGTTAAAGTGATTGAATATAATGTCCATTTTTATAAAGATTGTAATATTCTTGCACATTTTTATTTATTTCTTTTTACAAAGGATTCCTTTCTGTGAATGTGTTACACCCAGAGCTGTAGCTTGCCCTATACATAAATTTAATTCTGAATTGTATGGGAAATTGTGTAGAATTTAAAGTTAAGAAATTACAGTTTAATTTTGGGAATATGCTAAGCCATAAGCAGTTTAAAGCATATTTTGTTTTTCCCTCCTTCTTCTTCCATTTCTTTGTTCAGATTTTTAATTAAGTTTCTATGGAATACAAAAGGTGTAACCTTTGTTTTGGGTAACAACGTTAAAAATTTGCATTTCCTGTGTTTGGAGCAGATCCTGGAACCAAAACTACAGTTGAAATTAGCATTTAGAAGTTCTATAGAATATTCCTGTACTTAAAATATTTTTATAATTTTTCCTCAATTTGGGAAACTATCAGTAAAAAGGATTCCTTGCTTTGCTTTGTTCATTTATTTTATTTAGGTTAGTATTATTGATGGTTTACACCTTTTAAAAGAGAACAATATTTAATTTTTTAATTTTGTTCTGCTTAATTTCTGTTTAGTCTGGTGTTTCATTGCCCTATAGAGATGATAATTCCATGCATTTGGGGCAGTTAAAATAGTCTGGCAAACTAAGCTGTGAGAGACACACTATTCTAAGTCTGTTCCCCAGATTTAAAATAAAGATTAATGAGCAGTGGTTAGAAAAAACTTAACTATATTACCACCTCTGCTGGAATGCTGACCTGCTTATAAACAGATCTAATTACTACCCCTTCTACATGGCTTAACTGCTATCTCCTTTGTTGTGTAAAATTAGCATCTCAATGGTATCTTTTACATCCTGTGTTAACATTTAAAAAAAAAAAACTACTATGCTGTGAGAGACACACTATTTTAGTATATATATATATATATATATATATATATATATATATATATATATATATATATATATATTTTTTATTATTATTTTAGTTCTAACGGCTATCTGTTAAAAATGTCTGGAAAAAACTATATTTCACAGGAAATCTGTGATTACTTTAACAATTACATTCATAAATATAATGGTCCATTCCTCATCCCAGAAGCTAAAAACAACAAGTGTGAAAGTGTTTTAGATATACTAACACAGGTATTAACTCTTAAAAAGATGAATAATAATAAAAGAAAATGTATGATAGCGCAGGCAGTGATTTCAACAATAAAGGGATTAACTGACATTATTGGAGACCTGACAGAGCAAAATAAAGACCTTAAATTAAAGTTAGATAACACACAGACTGACAGAGATTGTATTAAGCTTTCTGCTTTAACTAACACCATACAGATCAGTAAATTACAACGTAAATTAAAATTAACAGAACACATCAGTAACGAATACTCAAACAAAATTACTGAGTTAAAGATGAAAATTGAACAAAAAGAAAAAATAATTAGTGATATTTCTGGGAACAATGCAGATAGTGATAACTTACTGCCATAAAGGAAAGAGCCAAAACAAGTAGTAAAACAAAATAAAATGCAAATGGGCCCCACTAAAAACCCAAGTTCTGTTCCAATTGCCCCTGTCATAATTTCTGAGAATTTTAACAACCTGAAAGTTCCTACAGGTTTTTCAAATCAGACTAGGCCAATGACTGTAGCAGATAAAGACATTTTTAAGAAATGTTGGGGCACAATCCCCACAAACAGCTTTAATAACTTTTCACATTGGTTTCACAAGGGAACTGAAAAAGCCATAAAATTAGGTATGAGCATGCCGGAATGGACAGAATTGCTTCAAGATGCCATGGGCCCCTATGCCAACAGGTTATTAGGATTTAATTCAAGTATATGTGATCAGGCTGGCAGGATAGCTAAAACCTTTTTCAATTTTACTAGTCTAGAGAAAGAGATTAGTGAAATTACCATGAGACCACTAGATGGGCCATTTGAAGTAGCAAAAAGAGTTTTATTTTGGTGTGTGCTGCGCCAGCCACAGACCCAAATGGTCTGGGGGTCACCAGCTCACATACAGAGGGTACTTGAAGCTCTCCCTAGAAAATGTCAGGAGTTTGTAAAGCTGTATGATCCAAACTCCACAAACCTACATATGGTGCTCACTAGAGCTGAGAAGTGGTAGAATTATCACCCATACACCATTAAGGCAAATTCTGCAGTGAAGCAGTCAATGGAGAATAATCTGAATATTCACAGGCAGGAATCAGAGAGGGGTAATAGAAGGAATGTTTGTGGATATCAGAATAGTAGAGCATCAAATACAGGAAACTGGAGAGTCAGGAATTTAAATGACGATATTAACAGAGGAGAAAATTGGAGGCTGAGGTCAAATGAGATAAACAATAAGGCCAACTTAAGTTATTGGGAACTCAAACAAAAAAACAGGAGAATGAGAGATCAAATTGGGTTTCTAAAGAAGCAACTGACAGAGCTGGAGGGCTCAAATTAAATCATTCATTTTTGTTTATAAGCATATTTGTTTGCAGTACATTTGTATCGTGTAATGTGTACTTTAGTTTTAAGTTCAATTAATCATTTTAAGTGTTTTTCATTATTAAGTTTTAAATGCCAATATTAAGAATGTATAGTTAATTGATGCATTCTCTTTCTAAAAAAACAATGTGATTAGTTTTGGGAGGCCACATGCAATACCATTTCTATGTAAACTGTCTTAAGTCTTATCTTGCAGGAAGAAAACCAATGAAGATAGAAGGCTTCTCAACTTTCCTTCCAGTTTTTCCCCAATAACACATATTATAGATTGTTGTTTTTCAGGTGTCTTCAGGACTGATCTTACCATGAAGCTATGATGGTGGCGTTGGACAAATTAAATAAGTATAATGTATCACAATGGAGATGTAAAATGGTGCATTAGGCCAAAATAATTATATATATATATATATATATATATATATATATATATATATATATATATATATAGCATAAAGGGGTATATAATCATATAAATCAAGCAACATAAGTTAAGTAAGGGTGCGAGTGGGATGATGCAATAACAGAGGCACTTTCCAACTTGAAGTTAATAACTGTGAATGTGGTTTCTACTGCAGATGGAGTGTTGTAGTGTGAAGTAAATATATGCCTGGTTTTAATCTTTTTTTCATTCCTTTGAGGGTCTTGGAAAAAACAAAGTGGTTCAAAGAGAGAGATTTGGTAAAGCAAAAGCAAGGACCAGATGCCAAAAGCAAGGACCAGATGCCAAAAGATGACAACAAAGAACTTCAGTGAACCATTATAACTTTTGTTTTACAGGCACGATTCACACTTTCTTAATAAAGATTTTACTACACGCATACCCATCTAGTGTACCCACACTCACACACTCATACATTAACTTTTCCCAATATTTAAGACCATTGTATAAATGTTTCTAATGGGGTTTAGCATAGGATATTGTGTTTCTATGTATAATTTTAAATTCATTTTTCTAATGAATTGTATAAAGTTAGATTAGGAATTGACAGTCCTAGGAAAGTACAGAAGAGCTCATATCGCCGAGGGAATGATTCCGAAGGGATGGTGGGAGAATTTCTCCTGTAAGGTTTTCGCTCCCACTGTGTTCTTCTGTACTAGTGGGTATAACTAGAAAACGGGGCAACATAGGAGAAGAAAAAGTGAGGGAATGTGGTGACATTTAACCACACGGTCTGGTACCCATTTTAACTAGGTTGTGTTTTAAGTACTACCATTCTTAGCACTTTAATCTCTGTAACTCCCCCTATTTGGTGAGGTCTATACGGCCTGGATGATTACCCATACAAAATATAATAATAAGACATCTGCTCTTGGTCTGTGACCCATGGTAACTATGTTGTGTTAATTAGTAATGTCCTTCACATTTTAATAGCTGTTACTCATACTCACCCTATCGGTGGAGGTCTATATGGCCTGCATGATTACCCTTACAAAATATAATAACCAAACATATGCTCTGGGACCCATGGTAAGTAGGTTGTGTTAAGTAGTACTGTTCTTTGCAGTTTAATACCTGTTACAACACCAAATGGTGGCAGGTCTATCTGGCCTTCATGATTAGCTGCACCCAAACCCAAAAAAAAGCAGAGTGGTCTTAGACTAACACCCATGGCTAACTCAGTTGTTTCAATTAGTACTATTCTTAGCACTTTCATCCCTGTTACGGGTGGTCTACATGGCCATCATGATTAGCCGAACAAAATACTACAATCCAACCTTTGCTCAGTCTTCATAGGCCCTTCATTGGCTGTATTTTGATAGTACAGTTCTTATTATTTTTATAGCTGATACAACACCGAATGGTGGCAGCTCTATATGGCCTGCATGATTAGCCGCACCCAATACAAAAATAAATCCAAGCGGTCTTGGATTAACACCCATGGCTAACTCTGTTGTTTCAAGTAGTACTATTCTTAGCACTTTCATCTCATCATCCCTGTTACTTCCAGGACTCTCGGTGGTGGTCTACATGGCCATCATGATTAGCCTAACCAAATACTACAATCCAACCTTGGCTCAGTCTTCATAAGGCCCTTCATTGGCTGTATTTTGGTAGTACTGTTCTTATTAGTTTAATAGCTGATACGACACCGAATGGTGGCAGCTCTATATGGCCTGCATGAATAGCCGCACCCAAAGCCAAAAAAAGCCAAGCGGTCTTGCACTAACACCCATGGCTAACTCTGTTGTTTCAAGTTCTACTATTCTTAGCTCTTTCATCTCATCCCTGTTACTTCCAGGACTCTCAGTGGTGGTGGTCTACATGGCCATCATGATTACCCTCACCAAAATATAACAACAATACGTGCGTGCAGGGAACCATGGGAAGCTTACTTCCTTTCGCAAAATCGAGTATAACAGTTGCAGGCAGAGGTTCTGACCCTGCATTATGGCTGCACCCCTCCCTAAAAGAGGCATGCGTTACAGAGTCTGTGGGCATGTATGCAAAGAGCTGGCCTGCCTAAAAAGAGGAGCAAGGCTGTACAGGTTGTTCTCCTTCAGCCGTTTTATACGCTGTCCCACGGCCACGAACCTCAACAACCACAACAGAATGAAACACCACATATGCCATCCTTTTGAACAACAGAGTACAGGTATGGCATTGATTTTAGTTACACAGCGATATTTATTATGAACCGTGAAATTGGAAACAAAAACATGATTGGACACTAAGTACAGTACAGGTCGTTCTCCTTCGGCCTTTTTAGACTAGTGTTCCGGACCCCCAACAAAAACAACAGCAGGAAAGAGGACATATGGCATCCTTTTGAACAATAGATGACAGGTAAGGCATAGATTTTACAAAGCCATAGATAATTTTTTTGAAACTGTGAAATAAAAAAAAACATTGATTGGACACCCAGCACACTTCTTTATCCTTAGGCCTTTTTATAAGAGGCTCCCGGAGCCTCAACTGAAACAACAGCATGAAAGAGGACATATGGCATCCTTGTGAACAATTGATTACAGTTAAGGCATTGATTTTAGAATCCCAGAGATCATTTATATGACCCGGGAAATAGAAAAAAACATTGATTAGACACCCAGTACACTTCTTTATCCTTAGGCCTTTTTATAAGAGGCTCCCGGAGCCTCAACAGAAAAAACATTATGAAAGAGGACATATATGTCATCCTTTTGAATAATAGATTACAGGAAAGGCATTGATTTTAGAATCCCAGAGATCATTTATATGACCCGGGAAATAGAAAAAAACATTGATTAGACACCCAGTACACTTATTTATTCTTAGGCCTTTTTAATAAGAGGGTCCCGGAGCCTCAACCGAAACAACAGCATGAAAGAGGAGATATGTCATCCTTTTGAATAATAGATTACAGGAAAGGCATTGATTTTAGAATCCCAGAGATCATTTATATGACCCGGGAAATAGAAAAAAACATTGATTAGACACCCAGTACACTTATTTATTCTTAGGCCTTTTTAATAAGAGAGTCCCGGAGCCTCAACCGAAACAACAGCATGAAAGAGGACATATGTCATCCTTTTGAATTATAGATTACAGGAAAGGCATTGATTTTAGAAACCCACAGATCATTATTTGCAACCGTGAAATAGAAAAAAACATTGATTAGACACCCAGTACACTTATTTTTCCTCAGGCCTTTTTAATAAGAGGGTCCCGGAGCCTCAAACCAAAACAACAGCATGAAAGAGGACATATGTCATCCTTTTGAATAATACATTACAGGAAAGGCATTGATTTTAGAATCCCAGAGATCATTTATATCACCCGGGAAATAGAAAAAAACATTGATTAGACACCCAGTACACTTATTTATCCTCAGGCCTTTTTAATAAGAGGGTCCCGGAGCCTCAACCGAAACAACAGCATGAAAGAGGACATATGTTATCCTTTTGAATAATAGATTACAGGAAAGGCATTGATTTTAGAAACCCACAGATCATTATTTGCAACCGGGAAATAGAAAAAAACATTGATTAGACACCCAGTACACTTATTTATCCTCAGGCCTTTTTAATAAGAGGGTCCCGGAGCCTCAACCGAAACAACAGCATGAAAGAGGACATATGTCATCCTTTTGAATAATAGATTACAGGAAAGGCATTGATTTTAGAATCCCAGAGATCATTTATATGACCCGGGAAATAGAAAAAATCATTGATTAGACACCCAGTACACTTATTTATCCATAGGCCTTTTTAGCAGAGGCTCCAGGACCCTCAACAAAAACAAGAGCAGGGAGGTGGGCATAGGAGTACAATGGAGTGTGACAATAATAATGTGAAGGGGAAGACTGCGGAGTTGTGGCATTTTAATTTTGTTATCGTGGGAAGTACTTGCAATGACCTTGCTCTGGTGAATCCATATTGCAAATGTGTTTTTTAAGGCACTGTTTGTCTATTTTTTGAATATCAGCATGTGGTAATTGAAGCTCAACTTAAGGCTGGTGAGAACCGAACTTTCTTCTGGCTGTTTGCAAATGTTGTGGCTCTGGACAAACATGTGAATAAGGGGCCATCAGCCATATTCTGCACGCAACCCCTTTGATGATTGACGATAAACATGTGTCACCTGCAATCAGAGCCCGTTACTTCTGTCTAAATCATCTTCCTGGTATGGACAGGCCACTGTTTCCCACAGCAGTCCGAAGCTTGAACTACAAGATTGTCTTGAGTATGGTAGGAAACCAAAGTTTATTTAATTCTGTACTATCACCACAAAAGCTGAACTTCTTGAACCAAGGAAAATGCAAGCAATTTTATGTGCTTATGGATGACAAGGACGTCCTGTCCTGTGGTGCACAGAGATGGAGAGGATTTTGGGCCTCCCTGTACACTACCCAGATGTCTCCAACATCACCATAAACACAAGACAGCGACTCTTGGGAAGTTCCTGGAGTGTTCCGGTAGCCATCTCTTTGCGCCCTGAAAGGAATACTTTATCAGTGTTTTTGTATACATCCGACAACAGCTTCGGAGACTGTGGTGATGCACATGTTATTTACTGTTGTTCCAGCTGTGGCAATATCAATTGGCATTAAAAAGGTAAGATTTGGGGGGGCGGAGCCTATAGCTGTTGCGGTAGGACATGTGTTTGAGGAGCTCCAGGTCTTACAATTTACTTTGGAGTTAGTTTTCAACCTTAATTTAATTTTCTTTTTGGGATTCATAGTCACACTTTCTGGGGCTATCCAAGAGGAGCCTGGTAAAAGCACTAGTCACCCCTTATATCAACGGGTACGGAGACCTGTTTTTTGCCTTTCCAATATGGCGCCGGACAGATCTAAAAAAACATAGATTATACACCCAGTACACTTCTTTATCCTTAGGCCTTTTTATAAGAGGCTCCCGGAGCCTCAACAGAAACAACAGCATGAAAGAGGACATATGGCATCCTTTTGAAAATTAGATTACAGGAAAGGCATTGATTTTAGAAACACAGAGATTATTAGTTGCAACCGTGAAATCTAAAAAAACATAGATTATACACCCAGTACACTTCTTTATCCTTAGGCCTTTTTATAAGAGGCTCCCGGAGCCTCAACAGAAACAACAGCATGAAAGAGGACATATGGCATCCTTGTGACTAATAGATTACAGGAAAGGCATTGATTTCAGAAACCCTGGGATAATTTGTTGCAACCGTGAAATCTAAAAAAAGATTGATTATACACCCAGTACACTTATTTATCCTTAGGCCTTTTTAGCAGAGGCTCCAGGACCCTCCACAAAACCAGCAGCATGAAAGAGGACATATGGCATCCTTTTGAAAATTAGATTACAGGAAAGGCATTGATTTTAGAAACACAGAGATCATTAGTTGCAACCGTGAAATCTAAAAAAACATAGATTATACACCCAGTACACTTCTTTATCCTTAGGCCTTTTTATAAGAGGCTCCCGGAGCCTCAACAGAAACAACAGCATGAAAGAGGACATATGGCATCCTTTTGAAAATTAGATTACAGGAAAGGCATTGGTTTTAGAAACACAGAGATCATTAGTTGCAACCGTGAAATCTAAAAAAACATAGATTATACACCCAGTACACTTCTTTATCCTTAGGCCTTTTTATAAGAGGCTCCCGGAGCCTCAACAGAAACAACAGCATGAAAGAGGACATATGGCATCCTTTTGAAAATTAGATTACAGGAAAGGCATTGATTTTAGAAACACAGAGATCATTAGTTGCAACCGTGAAATCTAAAAAAACATAGATTATACACCCAGTACACTTCTTTATCCTTAGGCCTTTTTATAAGAGGCTCCCGGAGCCTCAACAGAAACAACAGCATGAAAGAGGACATATGGCATCCTTTTGAAAATTAGATTACAGGAAAGGCATTGATTTTAGAAACACAGAGATTATTAGTTGCAACCGTGAAATCTAAAAAAAACATAGATTATACACCCAGTACACTTCTTTATCCTTAGGCCTTTTTATAAGAGGCTCCCGGAGCCTCAACAGAAACAACAGCATGAAAGAGGACATATGGCATCCTTTTGAAAATTAGATTACAGGAAAGGCATTGATTTTAGAAACACAGAGATCATTAGTTGCAACCGTGAAATCTAAAAAAACATAGATTATACACCCAGTACACTTCTTTATCCTTAGGCCTTTTTATAAGAGGCTCCCGGAGCCTCAACAGAAACAACAGCATGAAAGAGGACATATGGCATCCTTTTGAAAATTAGATTACAGGAAAGGCATTGATTTTAGAAACACAGAGATCATTAGTTGCAACCGTGAAATCTAAAAAAAACATAGATTATACACCCAGTACACTTCTTTATCCTTAGGCCTTTTTAGCAGAGGCTCCAGGACCCTCCACAAAACCAGCAGCATGAAAGAGGACATATGGCATCCTTTTGAAAATTAGATTACATGAAAGGCATTGATTTTAGAAACACAGAGATCATTAGTTGCAACCGTGAAATCTAAAAAAACATAGATTATACACCCAGTACACTTCTTTATCCTTAGGCCTTTTTATAAGAGGCTCCCAGAGCCTCAACAGAAACAACAGCATGAAAGAGGACATATGGCATCCTTGTGACTAATAGATTACAGGAAAGGCATTGATTTTAGAAACCCTGGGATAATTTGTTGCAACCGTGAAATAAAAAAAAAGATTGATTAGACACCCAGTACACTTATTTATCCTTAGGCCTTTTTTTAGCAGAGGCTCCAGGACCCTCCACAAAACCAGCAGCAGGAAAGAGGACATATGGCATCCTTTTGAAAATTAGATTACAGGAAAGGCATTGATTTTAGAAAAACAGAGATCATTAGTTGCAACCGTGAAATCTAAAAAAACATAGATTATACACCCAGTACACTTCTTTATCCTTAGGCCTTTTTATAAGAGGCTCCCGGAGCCTCAACAGAAACAACAGCATGAAAGAGGACATATGGCATCCTTTTGAAAATTAGATTACAGGAAAGGCATTGATTTTAGAAACACAGAGATCATTAGTTGCAACCGTGAAATCTAAAAAAACATAGATTATACACCCAGTACACTTCTTTATCCTTAGGCCTTTTTATAAGAGGCTCCCGGAGCCTCAACAGAAACAACAGCATGAAAGAGGACATATGGCATCCTTTTGAAAATTAGATTACAGGAAAGGCATTGATTTTAGAAACACAGAGATCATTAGTTGCAACCGTGAAATCTAAAAAAACATAGATTATACACCCAGTACACTTCTTTTTCCTTAGGCCTTTTTATAAGAGGCTCCCGGAGCCTCAACAGAAACAACAGCATGAAAGAGGACATATGGCATCCTTTTGAAAATTAGATTACAGGAAAGGCATTGATTTTAGAAGCACAGAGATCATTAGTTGCAACCGTGAAATCTAAAAAAACATAGATTATACACACAGTACACTTCTTTATCCTTAGGCCTTTTAGCAGAGGCTCCAGGACCCTCCACAAAACATGGAGCATGAAAGAGGACATATGGCATCCTTGTGAAAATTAAATTACATGAGAGGCATTGATTTTAGAAACACAGAGATCATTAGTTGCAACCGTGAAATCTAAAAAAACCATAGATTATACACCCAGTACACTTCTTTATCCTTAGGCCTTTTTATAAGAGGCTCCCGGAGCCTCAACAGAAACAACAGCATGAAAGAGGACATATGGCATCCTTGTGACTAATAGATTACAGGAAAGGCATTGATTTTAGAAACCCTGGGATAATTTGTTGCAACCGTGAAATAAAAAAAAAGATTGATTAGACACCCAGTACACTTATTTATCCTTAGGCCTTTTTTTTAGTAGAGGCTCCAGGACCCTCCACAAAACCAGCAGCAGGAAAGAGGACATATGGCATCCTTTTGAAAATTAGATTACAGGAAAGGCATTGATTTTAGAAACCCGGAGATAAATTGTTGCAACCGGAAATTTGAATCAAACAAATGATTCGATGGACACCCAGTACACTTCTTTCTCCTTCGGCCTTTTTATAAGAGGGTCCAGTACCCTCAAAAAAAACACCAGCAGGAAAGAGGACGTATGGCATCCTTTTGAACAATAGAGTACAGGTACAGCATTGATTTTACAAACCAAGAGATAATTTTGGTCAAATGTGAAATAGAAAAAAAAATTGAGTGGACACCCAGTACACCTCTTTCTCCTTAGGCCTTTTTATAAGAGGGTCCAGGACCCTCAAACAAAATACCAGCAGGAAAGAGAACATATGGCATCCTTTTGAACAATAGAGTACTGGTACGGCATTGATTTTAGAAACCCACAGATAATTTTTTTGAAAAGTAAAATAGCCCCAAAAACCATGCTTGGACTCCCACTCCAGGTCGTTCTCCTTCAGCTTTTTTATAAGAGGGTCCAGCACCCTCAACATAAACTACTGCAGGAAACACCACCACATATGCCATCCTTTTGCACAAGCGAGTTCAGGTATGGCATCCATTTTAGAAAGCCAGAGATAATTGAGAGGAACCAGGAACATTTTTCTAAAAATTTGATGGGCCACCCATTACAGGTCGTTCTATTTCAGCCTTTTTATACCATGGGCCACGACCCGCAACAGGCACAACAGCATGAAACACCACATATGCCACCCTTTTGCACAATAGAGTACAGGTATGGCATAGATGGAACATGGAGATAATTTAGAGCAACCAAGAGACGGATAAAGATGCTTGGTCGGTCCTCCTCCTTCAAATTTGTGGCATTTTGCATTCAATTTAATGGTCCACCAGATATGAGTGGTGTGCTAAGTTGTACAATTCGTAACATTTTAATCACTAGTGTTATGTGACTTTTTTTTTTAATTTGAGTTTTGTACCCACAGAGCTGCAGCAGAGGCCAGAAAAATTAGGAATGTACAAATGACTGAAAAATTTGGGTAAAAATTGATGTTTGGAAAACATTTATAAAGTGCCCTAAAAGCTTGTGGCTTGAACACTAGTTGTTGGCGGATAAGTCAAGCAAGTCCTCCGGCTTTTTTTTTTTTAAAAAAAAGGCCAGCCTGTGTACCAGTTGTAGCCCAAGCCAGCTCATCTCAGCATCAGGCATTTTTTATTCAAATGTATCGCCCAATGTCAGTCCCTTTGGGAAACCTCCTGCTGCACTGAAAGTCCTTTCGGACAGGACACTTGAAGCGGGGCAGGCCAGAAGTTCCATTGCAAATTGGGATAGCTCAGGCCACAAGTCCAGCCTGCACACCCAGTAGTCAAGGGGTCCATCGCTCCTGAGAGTGTCGAGATCCACAGTTAAAGCTAGGTAGTCTGCTACCTGTCGGTTGAGTCTTTCTCTAAGGCTGGATCCCGAAAGGCTCTGATGGTGCATGGGAGTTAAAAAGGTACTCATGTCCTCCATCAACAAGACGTCAGGAAAGCGTTCTGTCCTTGCCACCATGGTCGTGGGAGGAGGAGGATTAATTTCATCTCTTCCCCTGTTACATTCCCGTGGTGCTGTGACATCACCCTTATACGCTGTGTAAAGCATAGTTTTTAATTTATTGTTAAAATGCTCCATCCTTTCCGACTTGTGGGAATTTGGTAACATTTCTGGCACTTTATGCTTATACCGGGGGTCGAGGAGCGTGGACACCCAGTACAGGTCATTCTCCTTCAGCTTTTTTATACGAGGGTCCCTCAACAGGCATGACAGCATGAAAGAACCCATTTGAACAAGGTTGGATGCCGAGCTAATCATGTCCCGTTCCTCCTCCTCACTGATCTCACTGATGGTATCTTCTTCCCCCCAGCCACGTACAACACCATGGGTACCAGAGAGGTGACAACAACGAGCACCCTGGGATGCCTGTTGTGCTCGGTCTTCCTCCTCCTCCTCCTCAAAGCCACATTCCTCCTCTGACTCCTCTTCCTCACAATCCTCTTCCTGCGTTGCCGCAGGTCCAGCAAGCGATGCTGATTCGGTTGTTTGTGGGGGTGATGGACACCACAACTCTTCCTCTTCCTCTTAATGCTCATCTACTGCCTGATCCAGCACTCTTCGCAGGGCACGCTCCAGGAAGTAAACAAATGGTATGATGTCGCTGATGGTGCCTTCGGTGCGACTGACAAGGTTTGTCACCTCCTCAAAAGGACGCATGAGCCTACAGGCATTGCGCATGAGCGTCCAATAATTTGGCAAAAATATCCCCAGCTCCCCAGAGGCTGTCCTAGCACCCCGGTCATACAAATACTCATTAACAGCTTTTTCTTGTTGGAGCAGGCGGTCAAACATTAGGAGTGTTGAATTCCTCCGTGTTGGGCTGTCACAAATCAAGCGCCTCACTGGCAGGTTGTTTCGACTCTGGATATCGGACAAGTGCGCCATGGCCGTGTAGGAACACCTGAAATGGCCACACACCTTCCTGGCCTGCTTCAGGACGTCCTGTAAGCCTGGGTACTTATGGACAAATCGTTGTACAATTAGATTACACACATGTGCCATGCACGGCACATGTGTCAACTTGCCCAATTTCAATGCCGCCACCAAATTACTTCCATTGTCAGAAACAACCTTGCCAATCTCCAGTTGGTGCGGAGTCAGCCACTGATCCACCTGTGCGTTCAGGGCGGTCAGGAGGGCTGGTGCGATGTGACTCTCCGCTTTCAGGCAAGTCAACCCCAAGACGGCATGACACTGCCTTACCCGGGATGTAGCATAGTACCTGGGGAGCTGGGGGGGTGCCATAGATGTGGAGCAAGACGCAGAAGTTGAAGAGGACTCAGCCGAGGAAGAGGTTATGGAAGAGGATGGCGTAGGAGGAGTAGAGGAGGTAGCAGCAGGCCTGCCTGCAAGTCGTGGCGGTGTCACCAACTCTTCTGCAGAGCCACGCATTCCATGATTGTCAGAAGTCAGCAGGTTTACCCAATGCGCAGTGTAAGTGATATACCTGCCCTGAACATGCTTTGCAGACCAGCTATCCATGGTCATATGGACCCTTGCCCCAACACTGTGTGCCAGACATGCCATAACTTCCTTTCTCACAACAGAGTGCAGGTTTGGATTGCCTTTTGTGAAAAGAAATATCTGCCAGGTACCTTCCACTGTGGTGTCCCAATAGATACAAATTTTTTGAAAGCATCAGACTCCACCAGCTTGTATGGTAAAAGCTGGTGGGCTAAGAGTTCAGACAAGCCAGCTGTCAGATGCCGGGCAAGGGGGTGACTTTGAGAAATTGGCTTCTTACGCTCAAACATGTCCTTGACAGACACCTGACTGTGGGCAGATGACCAGGAACTGCTACTTAAGAGAGACTGAGTGGAGTATGGTTGAGAGGGGGCAAGGAGGACAGAACTGGTTGATGTGGCTGAAGAAGCTGGAGCAGGAGGAGGAGGGCGGCTTTCACTTTGTGTGCTGCTTCTACTCATGTGTTCTTCCCATCGGCCTTTGTGATGGGAGACCATGTGCCTTCGCAAAGCAGTTGTACCTAGGTGGCTGTTGGACTTCCCATGACTCAGTTTCTTTTGGCACAGGTTGCAAATGGCATCGCTGTTGTCAGAGGCAGACACACAAAAAAAATGCCACATTGCTGAGCTCTGCGATGACGGCATTCTGGTGGTGGCAACAGCATGCGTTGATGAGCGTCGGCGTGCTGTCTGGCTGACCCCTGGTGACGATGCATGCTGCCTGACTGCGCCACTAGCTCCTTGAGACAACCTCCCCATGCTTCCAAATCGTCTCCTCCTCCTCTCTGTCTCCCCATCTGAACTTTCCCCCTCTTCTTCTTCTCTTCTAGCAGGCACCCACGTGACATCCATCGACACATCATCATCAACCGCTTCACTTGTATCTGAAACATCAAGGAAGGAAGCAGCAGTGGGTACAACATCATCATCATCATCACACCGTACCTCCATGTCGGTAATGCTGCCTGACTGAGACTGATCACTATTATCTACATCCTCTGTCAATGATGGTTGTGCATCACTCATTTCTTCTAAATGATGTGTCAATAACTCCTGTGACAGATCAAGTGAAGCGGCTGTGGTGCTAGTGTTGGTGGTGGCGACAGGCGGGGGAGTGGCACTGGTCACTTGAGACCTGCCCAAAGCACAGCTGGACGTAGATGGTGCGTCAAGGTTAGGAGGACTAGCAGCGGAAGCTGAAGAAGATTGGGTGTCCTGTGTTAGCCATTCAACTAGGTCCTCCTCAGAACTTTTCGCGTTCCCCCTGGCACCCGGCGTCTGAACAATGTGCATATTTGTAGGGTCTAAAGGAATCACAGCACCACGACCACGACCACGGAACCTGCGGGGTGGCCTGCCTCTGCCTGTCATTTTTTTTTAAATGGACACTAACAATACTATTACACCAATTGAGTGGTGGCACTGTGAAAGTGGGCACAGTATACGCTGTGAGACTGACAACAACAAAAAAGACAGATGTTTTAAAAATCACAAATTGTTAGTTTTTTAAAATATTACAAGTACTGTGACAACAAGTATGATTGTTTGGCACTAGTTGGCAAATGGGCCTGTCTGGCACACACGCTGGGAGAAAGGAAACTGCAATTCAATGGCACTAGGAGACTGAAGAATCACAGTCAAAACAGTTATGATTAACAGAAATTCCAATCCTGTTACAATAAATATGATTGGTGGCACTAATTGGCTAGTTGGGACTGGCACACAGGCAGGCAGGCAGGCAGGCAGGAGGAAAATGCAATTAAAGGAGGTCACTAGTAGACTGCAGATTGACAGTCAAAACACTGTTAAAATAAATATGATTGCTGGCACTAATTGGATAGTTGGGCCTGGCACACAGGCTGGCAGGCAGTAGAAAAGTGCAATTCAATGGCACGAGCAAACTGAGGATTAAGATCAACAATCAAATTTTTGTTAATTTTAATTAGTAACTATACTGTGACAACAATTATGATTGGTGTAAATAGTTGGCAAGACGGCCTGGCACAAAAGGCTGGCAGGCAGGAGGTAGATGCAATTCAAGGACACTAGGAGACTGATTACTGACAGTCAAAACAGTGATGATTGACAATTTTTGCAATACTGTTAAAAGAAATATGATTGCTGGCAATAATTGGCTAGGTGGGCCTAGCACACAGCAGGCTGCAAGGCAGGAGGAAAGTGCAATTCAATGGCTCCAGCAAACTGAGGATTCACAACAACTATTACCAAAAATTTTAATTTTTAATTATTAAGAATACTGTGACAACAAATATGATTGGTGTAAATATTTTTCAAGTAGGCCTGGCACACAGGCTTGGAAGGCTGTAGAAAAGTGCAATTCTAGGGCACAAGCAAACTGAGGATTAAGATCAACAATCAATAATTTTTTAATTTTAATTAGTAACTGTACTGTGACAACAATTATGATTGGTGTAAATAGTTGGCAAGATGGCCTGGCACAAAAGGCTGGCAGGCAGGAGGTAAATGCAATTCAAGGACACTAGGAGACTGATTACTGACAGTCAAAACAGTGATGATTGATAATTTTTGCAATACTGTTAAAAGAAATATGATTGCTGGCAATAATTGGCTAGGTGGGCCGGGCACACAGCAGGCTGCAAGGCAGGAGGAAAGTGCAATTCACTGGCACCAGCAAACTGAGGATTCACAACAACTATTAACAAAAATTTTAATTTTTAATTACTAAGAATACTGTGACAACAAATATGATTGGTGTACATTTTTTTCAAGTAGGCCTGGCACACAGGCTTGGAAGGCAGTAGAAAAGTGCAATTCTAGGGCACGAGCAAACTGAGGATTAAGATCATCAACAATCAAGAATTTTTAAATTATAATTAGTAACTATACTGTGACCAAAAATTATGATTGGTGTAAATAGTTGGCAAGACGCTGGCACAAAAGGCTGGCAGGCAGGAGGTAGATGCAATTCAAGGACACTAGGAGACTGATTACTGACAGTCAAAACAGTGATGATTGACAATTTTTGCAATACTGTTAAAAGAAATATGATTGCTGGCAACAATTGGCTAGGTGGGCCTGGCTCACAGCAGGCTGCAAGGCAGGAGGAAAGTGCTATTCAATGGCACCAGCAAACTGAGGATTCACAACGACTATTACCAAAAATTTTAATCTTTAATTATTAAGAATACTGTCACAACAAATATGATTGGTGTAAATATTTTTCAAGTAGGCCTGGCACACAGGCTTGGAAGGCAGTAGAAAAGTGCAATTCTAGGGCACGAGCAAACTGAGGATTAAGATCATCAACAATCAAGAATTTTTTAATTTTAATTAGTAACTATACTGTGACAAAAAAATTATGATTGGTGTAAATAGTTGGCAAGACGGCCTGGCACAAAAGGCTGGCAGGCAGGAGGTAGATGCAATTCAAGGACACTAGGAGACTGATTACTGACAGTCAAAACAGTGATGATTGACAATTTTTGCAATACTGTTAAAATAAATATGATTGCTGGCAACAATTGGCTAGGTGGGCCTGGCTCACAGCAGGCTGCAAGGCAGGAGGAAAGTGCTATTCAATGGCACCAGCAAACTGAGGATTCACAACAACTATTACCAAAATTTTTAATTTTTAATTACTAAGAATACTGTGACAACAAATATGATTGGTGTAATTTTTTTTCAAGTAGGCCTGGCACACAGGCTTGGAAGGCAGTAGAAAAGTGCAATTCTAGGGCACGAGCAAACTGAGGATTAAGATCATCAACAATCAAGAATTTTTAAATTATAATTAGTAACTATACTGTGACCAAAAATTATGATTGGTGTAAATAGTTGGCAAGACGGCCTGGCACAAAAGGCTGGCAGGCAGGAGGTAGATGCAATTCAAGGACACTAGGAGACTGATTACTGACAGTCAAAACAGTGATGATTGACAATTTTTGCAATACTGTTAAAAGAAATATGATTGCTGGCAACAATTGGCTAGGTGGGCCTGGCTCACAGCAGGCTGCAAGGCAGGAGGAAAGTGCTATTCAATGGCACCAGCAAACTGAGGATTCACAACGACTATTACCAAAAATGTTAATCTTTAATTATTAAGAATACTGTCACAACAAATATGATTGGTGTAAATATTTTTCAAGTAGGCCTGGCACACAGGCTTGAAAGGCAGTAGAAAAGTGCAATTCTAGGGCACGAGCAAACTGAGGATTAAGATCATCAACAATCAAGAATTTTTTAATTTTAATTAGTAACTATACTGTGACAAAAAATTATGATTGGTGTAAATAGTTGGCAAGACGGCCTGGCACAAAAGGCTGGCAGGCAGGAGGTAGATGCAATTCAAGGACACTAGGAGACTGATTACCGACAGTCAAAACAGTGATGATTGACAATTTTTGCAATACTGTTAAAAGAAATATGATTGCTGGCAACAATTGGCTAGGTGGGCCTGGCTCACAGCAGGCTGCAAGGCAGGAGGAAAGTGCTATTCAATGGCACCAGCAAACTGAGGATTCACAACAACTATTACCAAAATTTTTAATTTTTAATTATTAAGAATACTGTCACAACAAATATGATTGGTGTAAATATTTTTCAAGTAGGCCTGGCACACAGGCTTGGAAGGCAGTAGAAAAGTGCAATTCTAGGGCACGAGCAAACTGAGGATTAAGATCATCAACAATCAAGAATTTTTAAATTTTAATTAGTAACTATACTGTGACAAAAAAATATGATTGGTGTAAATAGTTGGCAAGACGGCCTGGCACAAAAGGCTGGCAGGCAGAAGGTAGATGCAATTCAAGGACACTAGGAGACTGATTACTGACAGTCAAAACAGTGATGATTGACAAATTTTGCAATACTGTTAAAAGAAATATGATTGCTGGCAACAAATGGCTAGGTGGGCCTGGCTCACAGCAGGCTGCAAGGCAGGAGGAAAGTGCTATTCAATGGCACCAGCAAACTGAGGATTCACAACAACTATTACCAAAAATTTTAATTTTTAATTATTAAGAATACTGTCACAACAAATATGATTGGTGTAAATATTTTTCAAGTAGGCCTGGCACACAGTCTTGCAAGGAAGTAAAAAAGTGCAATTCTAGGGCACGAGCAAACTGAGGATTAAGATCATCAACAATCAAGAATTTTTTAATTTTAATTTGTAACTATACTGTGACAACAATTATGATTGGTGTAAATAGTTGGCAAGACGGCCTGGCACAAAAGGCTGGCAGGCAGGAGGTAAATGCAATTCAAGGACACTAGGAGACTGATTACTGACAGTCAAAACAGTGATGATTGACAATTTTTGTAATACTGTTAAAAGAAATATGATTGCTGGCAATAATTGGCTAGGTGGGCCGGGCACACAACAGGCTGCAAGGCAGGAGGAAAGTGCAATTCACGGGCACCAGCAAACTGAGGATTCACAACAACTATTAACAATTACTAACAAATGGCTAGGTGGGCCTGGCTCACAGCAGGCTGCAAGGCAGGAGGAAAGTGCTATTCAATGGCACCAGCAAACTGAGGATTCACAACAACTATTACCAAAAATTTTAATTTTTAATTACTAAGAATACTGTCACAACAAATATGATTGGTGTAAATATTTTTCAAGTAGGCCTGGCACACAGGCTTGGAAGGCAGTAGAAAAGTGCAATTCTAGGGCACGAGCAAACTGAGGATTAAGATCATCAACAATCAAAAATTTTTAATTAGTAACTATACTGTCTGTGACAACAATTATGATTGGTGTAAATAGTTGGCTAGACGGCCTGGCACAAAAGGCTGGCAGTGGCAGGCAGGAGGTAAATGCAATTCAATGGCACTAGGAGACTGAATATTTGCAGTCCAAAAAATTATGATTTTTATTTTTTTATATACTGTTACAAGAATTGTGATTGGTGCCACTAATTGGCTAGTTGTGCCTGGCACACAGGCTGGCAGATATGAGTCGTGGATGGTAGGTAGGGCAGCAATTTAACACAGTATGCTGTGTAAGTGACAAAAACACAGGCCTGATAGAAAATTAAGTTAGATTACACTAGCAAAATATTTAAAAATTTTAGATTTTAATATTAAAATTATGTTAAGAAGTGCAATGCACATATGACTCTATGAGTGGTCGCACTGGCTGGTTGCTACGTAGGGCAGCAATTAACAACAGTATGCTGTGTAAGTCAGATAGACAGTTAGACACAGGCCTGATAGAAAATAAAATTAGATTACACTAGCATAATGATTTAAAGACTTTTTTGGGGGAATTTAAAGAAAAAGGTTAAGCACATACATATGAGTCATGGCTGATAGCCTTGGAAGGGCAGCTATTAAAAACAGTAGGCTCTGTAAGTCAGATACACACACGCCTGATAGAAAATACTATTAGATTACACTAGAAAAATGATTGAAATTATTTTTTTTGGGGGGGGGAATTAAAAAAAGGTTAAACACATATGAGTCGTGGCTCATAGACTAGGGAGGGCAGCAAGTAAACACAGTAGGCTCTCTATGTCAGCAAAACACACAGGCCAGATAGAAAATTATATTAGATTACACTAGCAAACAAATTTAAACTTTTTTTTTTATATATTAAAATTAAGGTGAAGAAGAATAGATATGAGTGCTGGGTGGCTGCCTGGCACAGACCAATTAACCAAAAGACTGGAAAAAAAAGGAGGTATATTAATGCTGAGTGAGCCTGACAGACACAGGCATGATAGTAAATGTAATTAGATTACACTAGAAAAATATTTTTTTTTATTTTTTTTTTTAAATTAAAAATAATGTTATAAACGGATATTAACACTGGTGGCTGCTGGCTGGCACAGAGCAATGAACCAGAGTATATGCTGTGTGACACTGGCCTGATAGAAAATGAAAAAAAATTACACTAGAAAAATAATTAAATTTTTTGGTTAGTTAAATTTAAACTAATGTTGTTAGGGAGATATCAGTGGTGGCAGTAGTCACAGCATATGCTGTGAGCCTTAAACACACAGGCTGAAAGCCAGGCAAATGCTAATTAAAAAAAAAAACGAAAAAAAAAAAAATGGCACGAAATATAGCCCTAAAAAGGGCTTTTTGGGGTGCTGTGCTTGCAGCAGAGATGAGTGGAGTCCTTCTGGACTGTAAATACACTAGCCTAGCTATGTTTTTCCTATTAATGTCAGGATCAAAAACACAACACGTCCTCTCATTAAGAAAGCAAGGTCGTTATGAGTCTAAAATGGCGGATTCCGAGTAGCTGGGAGGGTCTGTGAGGGAGTGTCTGATGTTGATTGGCTCTAATGTGTCAGGCGGCTGTGACATAAAGGGTCAAAGTTTCCACAATGATGACACATAGGGGCGGATCGAACATCGCCATGTGTTCGCCCACAAACGCGAACGCGACCAAGCTATGTTCGCAGGGAACCGTTCGCGGGCGAACAGTTCGGGACATCACTAGTAACCATATGAGAATACAATAAATCACAACAACATTACTTCACATTATAATGGCATAGGTGACAGTGAAAAAAACATTGTTACATTAGGTACAGCTACACTTAGTCATATGAGTCCTCATTTTAAGTTATTTATATAGCTGAGTAAAAGTAGCCATAAGCATGATCCCAACAGATCAGGTGCATAATTGAGAAAACTCTGTGGCTACAAAGCGAGCCCATAACAGGGAAACTATAATACATATTCGGCCCTTACTAACTATTCTCAGAAGAGGGTTACATTAATAAAGAATTTACAAGAAATTGTATTAGACAAGTGGTCTAGCTGAGTAGTCTAGGTATCTGAGAGCCTAGGGGTTTTGATGGGGCTGAAAACTTATTACATGTGATATAAGTATATAATATAATCTAAGAGAAAAAAATAAGAAAAAAGGTAGTAGGAGGGGGAACAAGGGGTAAGCACCGCTAGGTGTGTGGGTTTCTTATATAATTATAATTAAATATAAGATCAAAGGATATAGTATTGGACGTCGTCTGGGGGGGGCGGACAACCAATAGGTAAAAAGGAATAAAAAGGAAAACAGTGTAGATATAGAGAAAGAGGGGAGTTGAGAATAGTAGAGAGGGGGGTATGAATAGAAGCAAAAGGTGAATTAAGAACACAAGTATACAATAAAGCAAAGTTGTTATAAAAAATAACTTTACAATAAATAAGCAGGAGACAGGACTGACACCAGATATTTGATATCAAAAGTGCAATTTAAAATATCTAAATTGCTGATTTCTAAGTATTAATAGGGCTGTTTTTCAAGTTCTCGGTATACTGTAATTAAATAAGCCTTCTTTACTAGGTGTGTTATAGTATGATGAGCTTCTTTTTACGTCATGTATAAAAATGTGAGGATTTTGAAGTTTACATTTATACAGTGTGGGTTACATTTTCTAAGGGAGGCTTGTCTGTTTATCCAAGCAGTGGTCCTATTATAGATAGATAGACCATTATGGTACTGACAAATGAAGCAAGTAGGCAACTTGGGAAATGGAGGCCTGCACTGAAATAAGCATGGACATAACTGCTAGGGGTTTTAGGGTGATCCAGTTGCTGCTATCATTGACAGATATTCTTTGTGTCCTTATATATAAATATACAAAACATATTCGCCTAGATTTAGAGTTTTGCGGCCAAGGGGGTGCGTTAGCTACGCGTGCTTTTTTCTGGCCGCACCTTTTAAATACCGCTGGTATTTAGAGTTCACAGAATGGCAGGGTTTTCAGTGCGTTAGGCTCCAAAAAGGGAGCGTAGAGCATAATTTAACGCCACTGCAACTCTAGATACCAGCGGTGCTTATGGACGCGGCCAGCCTCAAAAACGTGCTCGTGCACGATTCCCCCATAGGAAACAATGGGGCTGTTTGAGCTGAAAAAAAACCTAACACCTGCAAAAAAGCTGCGTTCAGCTCCTAACGCAGCCCCATTGTTTCCTATGGGGAAACACTTCCTACGTCTGCACCTAACACCCTAACATGTACCCCGAGTCTAAACACCCCTAACCTTACACTTATTAACCCCTAATCTGCGCCCCCGCTATCGCTGACCCCTGCATATTATTTTTAACCCCTAATCTGCCGCTCCGTAAACCGCCGCTACTTATATTATCCCTATGTACCCCTAATCTGCTGCCCCTAACACCGCCGACCTCTATATTATATTTATTAACCCCTAATCTGCCGCCCCCAACGTCGCCTCCACCTAACTACACTTATTAACCCCTAATCTGCCGACCGGACCTGAGCGCTACTATAATAAATGTATTAACCCCTAATCTGCCTCACTCCTGCCTCAATAACCCTATAATAAATAGTATTAACCCCTAATCTGCCCTCCCTAACATTGCCGACACCTAACTTCAAGTATTAACCCCTAATCTGCCGATCGGAGCTCACCGCTACTCTAAAAAATGTTTTAACCCCTAAAGCTAATCCTAACCCTAACCCTAACACCCCCCTAAGTTAAATATAATTTTATTCTAACGAAATAAATTAACTCTTATTAAATAACTTATTCCTATTTAAAGCTAAATACTTACCTGTAAAATAAACCCTAATATAGCTACAATATAACGAATAATTACATTGTAGCTATTTTAGGATTAATATTTATTTTACAGGCAACTTTGTAATTATTTTAACCAGGTACAATAGCTATTAAATAGTTAATAACTATTTAATAGTTACCTAGTTAAAATAATTACAAAATTACCTGTAAAATAAATCCTAACCTAAGTTACAATTAAACCTAACACTACACTATCAATAAATTAATTAAATAAAATACCTACAATTATCTACAATTAAACCTAACACTACACTATCAATAAATACATTAAATACAATTCCTACAAATAAATACAATTAAATAAACTAACTAAAGTACAAAAAATAAAAAAGAACTAAGTTACAAAAAATAAAAAAATATTTACAAACATTAGAAAAAAATTACAACAATTTTAAACTAATTACACCTACTCTAAGCCCCCTAATAAAATAACAAAGACCCCCAAAATAAAAAAATGCCCTACCCTATTCTAAATTACAAAAGTTCAAAGCTCTTTTACCTTACCAGCCCTTAAAAGGGCCCTTTGCGGGGCATGCCCCAAAAAATTCAGCTCTTTTGCCTGTAAAAAAAAACATACAATACCCCCATCAACATTACAACCCACCACCCACATACCCCTAATCTAACCCAAACCCCCCTTAAATAAACCTAACACTAAGCCCCTGAAGATCTTCCTACCTTATCTTCACCATGCCGGGTTCACCGATCGATCCAGAAGAGCTCCTCCGATGTCTTGATCCAAGCCCAAGCGGGGGGCTGAAGATGTCCATGATCCGACTGAAGTCTTCATCCAAGCGGGAGCTGAAGAGGTCCATGATCCGGCTGAAGTCTTCATCCAAGCGGGAGCTGAAGAGGTCCATGATCCGGCTGAAGTCTTCTATCAAGCGGCATCTTCAATCTTCTTTCTTCCGGATCCACGTTCATCCCGCCGACGCGGAACATCCATCTTCACCGACGACTTCCCGGCGAATGACGGTTCCTTTAAGGGACGTCATCCAAGATGGCGTCCCTCGAATTCCGATTGGCTGATAGGATTCTATCAGCCAATCGGAATTAAGGTAGGAAAATTCTGATTGGCTGATGGAATCAGCCAATCAGAATCAAGTTCAATCCGATTGGCTGATCCGATCAGCAAATCAGATTGAGCTCGCATTCTATTGGGTTTATTAGGGTTTATTTTACAGGTAAGTATTTAGCTTTAAATAGGAATAATTTATTTAATAAGAGTTAATTTATTTCGTTAGATTTAAATTATATTTAACTTAGGGGGGTGTTAGGGTTAGGGTTAGACTTATCTTTAGGGGTTAATCCATTTATTACAGTAGCGGCAAGATTTGGTCGGCAGATTAGGGGTTAATAATTGAAGTTAGGTGTCGGCGATGTTAGGGAGGGCAGATTAGGGGTTAATACTATTTATTATAGGGTTATTGAGGCGGGAGTGAAGCGGATTAGGGGTTAATAACTTCATTATAGTAGCGGTGCAGTCCGCTCGGCAGATTAGGGGTTAATAAGTGTAGGCAGGTGGAAGCGACGTTGAGGGGGCAGATTAGGGGTTAATAAATATAATATAGGGGTCGGCGGTGTTAGGGGCAGCAGATTAGGGGTACATAAGGATAACGTAGGTAGCGGCGCTTTGCGGTCGGCAGATTAGGGGTTAATTATTGTAGGTAGCTGGCGGTGACGTTGTGGGGGGCAGGTTAGGGGTTAATAAATATAATATAGGGGTCGGCGGTGTTAGGGGCAGCAGATTAGGGATACATAAGTATAACGTAGGTGGCGGTCGGCAGATTAGGGGTTAAAAAAATGTAATAGAGTGGGGGGACCTCGGTTTAGGGGTATATAGGTAGTTTATGGGTGTTAGTGTACTTTAGAGCACAGTAGTTAAGAGCTTTATAAACCGGCGTTAGCCCAGAAAACTCTTAACTACTGACTTTTTTCTGCGGCTGGAGTTTTGTCGTTAGATTTCTAACGCTCACTTCAGCCACGACTCTAAATACCGGAGTTAGAAAGATCCCATTGAAAAGATAGGATACGCAATTGACGTAAGGGGATCTGCGGTATGGAAAAGTCGCGGCTGGAAAGTGAGCGTTAGACCCTTTCCTGACTGACTCCAAATACCGGCGGTAGCCTAAAACCAGCGTTAGGAGCCTCTAACGCTGGTTTTCACAGCTACCGCCAAACTCTAAATCTAGGCCATTTATTGCAGATATGTGCAGAACATCCGATCATCTAATAGTTTTAGATAGGAACCCTTTTAATATGTCAAGGGCACTGGGAAATCAGGCAAAATCTTGAATCTTATGATATATGGAAGCCTTATTATTCTATAGTAGTTCTGCTTATATACAATCCCAATACAAAAGGAGTGGTGTCTTGCAAGGGAATAATTTATTGTAATACTACAAATGAAAAGTGTTTTTTTCACTATAGGCAGGTTGTTTCACCCTCTTTGGGGCTCGTCAGTATGATGTAGGTGCTATGTTATTGGACTCAAGCATTGATGTTAGGTTTACTGCTATATGCCAGTTTTGCTGATGATGATTACATTAATTTTCGTAACCACACTTACAAAGCATGAAATGAATGCTTGAGCAGAACAGCAGCACCAACCAAAGACAGCCTGTTTGGCCCGTTTGGGGCTCATCCCTCCATTGTATTAATCTTAGCAAAAAACAAATATACTTATCTGTGCAAAATTGCAACACTTATAATTCAAAATCCATTTCAATATAATGGGAAGCCCTATAGCAAACGGTGGAATGCTCGAGGACATCAGCATCGACCATAATGACTTGAGTGAGAAGCAGTCCCAAAGTAGCAAAACAGGCTGCCTATGGTTGATGCTGTGTTATTTAAGCCTCATGTATTTCACAGTTTGCGACACTACTGGTTTAAACTGACAGGAGCATAAGGGGTGCCATATTAAAAATGCATTTTGAGTTAGTAATACACTCTATGGGATAATTTGTATATTCTATCCATTGTATATTTATTCCTTGCTGAACTAATTAAATAGAGGGTTTATCTCACTCTATTAACAACAATACATTTATTTGGCACAATGGGAGTCCCTGCTCTAAATGATTTTCATGGGTGTAAGTGCAGACCCTGTTCTAAGGAGCTTACAATCTAGTGTTTCAATGATTTGCTCAAAGAGCTTACAATCTTGTATTTAAGGAGAACTTACCTCTAAGTACTTACAGTGTAGAGAAATAAAAGAAATCCCTGATGTAAGACTACACTCAGCATGAGACATAACACTAGTCCTTCTGAAGTCTTCAATCTTCCTGCCACTGCCATACAGTATTCCAGTCTTCGTTATACTGCTTGCCAGTCTATGCACATCTTGTCATCCAATTCAAGAAGATAGATGCATGTCACACTGTACCTTATAATGCTGTATTTTTTCAGTTTCTTATCTGAGGTATACAATAGGACCATCTCATGACGTATCAAATCTTGTGCTTCACTAGGACTCTCTGCTTCAAACGTCCAACAGTAGTATTTGTCCCACGGTGACTGTAGACATTCAAGTTTAGTGTCACAGACATGGTAGTCATTGTTGCAGGGTGCTGCAGTCCTCAGATAAAATTGTTAACCAGCTGCACGGTGCTTATAACCTAGTAGTACTATTGGTGTCCCTTTACCAAGGCATTGCATTGAGGGTATAAGTGCAAACATATTAATAATATCATTGTATTCTCTTTGCCAAGATCCTTAACATTATTATATTATACAGATATGTGCAGAGAGAGTGGATTTAAGCCATTTAATTTGATTTAATATCAGTTTATTAAAGTTATAACAGTGTAAGTGTAATTATGCTTTATTGTTGGTGTTATGATTCAAGATCTAGTGTCACAGAGATGATTTGTATACTGTATCTTATATAAATAAGCCTTGAAAAGTACAGAAAGCTTTAAACATACAGAACCAAATTAAAGCTAAAGTTTTTTATGAAATGGCAAAGTACAGGAAAAGCATGACAGAAATGTGAGAAATTATCTGACCTCACTGCACATGTCTGTAGGCTCTTGGAGCATGATCTGTATTTACAATCTAGTGTGGCAATGAGATGTCTTGCTCAAAGAGCTTACAAACTTGTTAATCTCAGAAAATCTTACCTTATATAATCTTTAATAGAAAATATATGTCCAGTCCTAGGATGGCTAAAGGTGGGGCCTTTAATCATACAGTTAAGGTTCCAAGTGATAGAGCATGTTCCTATACCTAGAAGGGGTGGGGATAGGTCTAAAATCCTCAAGAGTAGAGAAATGTTCTGGATTAATAAATTGGGGACATTATACCCTAATGGGATGAATAGGGATTTTGACCTATCTGTATGCCTTTAATTTATGTCTGATTAGATATCATGTTTTTTAATTATTTTCTTCTTTCTTTTTCTTCTGTTACAGATGACTGGATTTTGTTCTGCTTTTTTGCTTGTTGTATACAGGGAGTGCAGAATTATTAGGCAAGTTGTATTTTTGAGGATTAATTTTATTATTGAACAACAACCATGTTCTCAATGAACCCAAAAAACTCATTAATATCAAAGCTGAATATTTTTGGAAGCAGTTTTTTTGTTTGTTTTTAGTTTTAGCTATTTTAGGGGGATATCTGTGTGTGCAGGTGACTATTACTGTGCATAATTATTAGGCAACTTAACAAAAAACAAATATATACCCATTTCAATTATTTATTTTTACCAGTGAAACCAATATAACATCTCAACATTCACAAATATACATTTCTGACATTCAAAAACAAAACAAAAACAAATCAGTGACCAATATAGCCACCTTTCTTTGCAAGGACACTCAAAAGCCTGCCATCCATGGATTCTGTCAGTGTTTTGATCTGTTCACCATCAACATTGCGTGCAGCAGCAACCACAGCCTCCCAGACACTGTTCAGAGAGGTGTACTGTTTTCCCTCCTTGTAAATCTCACATTTGATGATGGACCACAGGTTCTCAATGGGGTTCAGATCAGGTGAACAAGGAGGCCATGTCATTAGATTTTCTTCTTTTATACCCTTTCTTGCCAGCCACGCTGTGGAGTACTTGGACGCGTGTGATGGAGCATTGTCCTGCATGAAAATCATGTTTTTCTTGAAGGATGCAGACTTCTTCCTGTACCACTGCTTGAAGAAGGTGTCTTCCAGAAACTGGCAGTAGGACTGGGAGTTGAGCTTGACTCCATCCTCAACCCGAAAAGGCCCCACAAGCTCATCTTTGATGATACCAGCCCAAACCAGTACTCCACCTCCACCTTGCTGGCGTCTGAGTCGGACTGGAGCTCTCTGCCCTTTACCAATCCAGCCACGGGCCCATCCATCTGGCCCATCAAGACTCACTCTCATTTCATCAGTCCATAAAACCTTAGAAAAATCAGTCTTGAGATATTTCTTGGCCCAGTCTTGACGTTTCAGCTTGTGTGTCTTGTTCAGTGGTGGTCGTCTTTCAGCCTTTCTTACCTTGGCCATGTCTCTGAGTATTGCACACCTTGTGCTTTTGGGCACTCCAGTGATGTTGCAGCTCTGAAATATGGCCAAACTGGTGGCAAGTGGCATCTTGGCAGCTGCACGCTTGACTTTTCTCAGTTCATGGGCAGTTATTTTGCGCCTTGGTTTTTCCACACGCTTCTTGCGACCCTGTTGACTATTTTGAATGAAACGCTTGATTGTTCGATGATCACGCTTCAGAAGCTTTGCAATTTTAAGAGTTCTGCATCCCTCTGCAAGATATCTCACTATTTTTGACTTTTCTGAGCCTGTCAAGTCCTTCTTTTGACCCATTTTGGCAAAGGAAAGGAAGTTGCCTAATAATTATGCACACCTGATATAGGGTGTTGATGTCATTAGACCACACCCCTTCTCATTACAGAGATGCACATCACCTAATATGCTTAATTGGTAGTAGGCTTTCGAGCCTATACAGCTTGGAGTAAGACAACATGCATAAAGAGGATGATGTGGTCAAAATACTCATTTGCCTAATAATTCTGCACTCCCTGTATAATTCAAGAGCTCTTTTTCAAGGATTCACAGTCCCGTAAGGAAAGACAGCCAGTCAGGGAGTTGTCAGTATAACAGTTTTATCTCACCAATTCTTAGAGCGTCTCCTCCGGTTCAGAAGTTTTGAATACTTCAGGCGTCTCAAGTTAAATGTAACTGGTTTAGGCACTTGTTCAGCGGTTATTGTATCCCATATATTGTGCGACAGAGTAACAATATCACTGTTAGTGATCTCAGGTGAAACGTACGTTGCATGATGCAATTGCTACGCCCACTGCAAGCTCAATGTGAGGTGTAGCATCCGGATTTTGAAACTCTGTTACTCTGTCGCACAATATATTGGATACAATAACCGCTGAACAAGTGCCTAAACCAGTTACATTTAACTTGAGACGCCTGAAGTATTCAAAACTTCTGAAGGACGGCGTGGAGAGCCGACTGCAAGGGATTAGTGCGCAGTATCCAACTACAAGGTTGACGGTGTTCACAGCCGACTGCAGCACAAGGATCCGGAGGCGTGATTAAACCAAGTGTGGTAAAGTAGCCGGAGGCTAAGAACCGGAGGAGACGCTCTAAGAATTGGTGAGATAAAACTGTTATACTGACGACTCCCTGACTGGCTGTCTTTCCTTACGGGACTGTGAATCCTTGAAAAAGAGCTCTTGAATTGTATATTTAAAGGACTGCACTTTGAAAAGGTTGCTTAATTGCATTTTCACACTGGGACATTTTAACAACTATGTCTTTACAAGTCCGCTCATATGGATTAATATTCAGGTTATAATCATACCCTATATATGCCATATAGAATTGCATTCTTATTTAAAGGTAATGCATGATTAATATATAAAATAAGGCTTTGGGGTACCCCAGTATTTGCACTGAGTCTTTGTTCTTTATATTTTATAATAATTCGATTGTCAAATGTATCCATTTGATGCTATATAAAAGGAAATTGTTTGATCACTGAAATGGTGTGTCTCTCCTTATTATGACACAGTATGTGGAGTAATTAGCTGGAAATAAGTTTGTGCTGGCTATAATCTACTGGCTACTCTTTAATTGTATAAATTATTTTATTTAGATTTCCGTGCACTAATTGGGTCACCACATGATTTATAAAGGGGCCTAATTATTACTTAATAGCAAAAACATTACGACCTTAAGCTGGCAAAAATTAAATGTATATATATATATATATATATATTTTTATTATTTTTTTTTGTAGAGAATGTAGCAGCACTCCAGCTTCTAAGTAGCTTTTTTCAGCTCACCTTGCCCCGGGTGCACTTCAATAGTATATCCAGATAGCATCAGCGGAAGTCACTCACAGGGTCTTGCATATAAATCACCAAGTATTTATTTTGACATTTCGGGTGTCACCCCTTTTTCAAAAACAGCATAATAACAAACAGTATACTCACCCCCTTTAAATACCCCATGCACAGCAAACAATTAGTGCGGCATTCACCCCGGCACCCGGAAGTCAACCGCCGTCACGTGACACAACGGCACGCACGTCGGCATAGCAACCGGACGCTCAGCGAGTGTGAACTTTAAACATAGTGACAGGAGCAATGTACTACACGATCAGGATATGGTACAGTAAATAGATGCATACAGAGGGCAATATAAGGAGCCGTAATATACGAGCGGCTATATATGTGTACAATACTCAAACGAGTGATCAAGATACTCCTAGCACTGGCCAGTATAATCATGCAGATTCCTACATAATGGAAAATGGGGCAATATAAATAGCCTATAGCAAAATACACACCTTATGCAATACAATATTACCATAAATAACAGTACATGAGCAAAAAACAAAAAACATATCCGGAATAAGCGCATAGTTAAAGTCTATCTAAATAAATCAGGACACAATCCCAAACTTAAACAACCCTGCAAGCATCATAGTTAAGGGGGATCCTTCATGGTAGCAGAAGGCAACGTTGTAGTACATATAGCCTACAGAATACAATGCATGAGCAAAAACCTATCCGGAATAAGTGCATAGATAAAGTCAATCTATATAAATCCCAACCTAAAACAACCCAGCAAGCATAATAGTTAAGGGGGATCCTACATGGTAGCAAAAGTCAACGTTATCATACATATAGCCTACAGAAAAACATGCGACCATGTTATGCATTTAACTTTTAGCCAAACATATCCGGAATAAATGCATACTAAAATACCTATGACCATCTTATGTGTTTAACTTTTAGCCAAATATCCACACATGAGAAAAAATACACAGGTATAAGCGCATAGTTAAAGTCAATCAGTATACAATAAGACAATAACCCTCAGAACTTGGCAATAACATGATGTACAGGGCCATCAGGGAAATATAATTCCCTTACAGACAACAATGCCAATCAAGGTGGACATTCAGACCCCTGGGGTCATACTTCCTAGGTTGAAAATCCATCTTGATTCTCTTTGCAAGAGAATTTTGGCCCTATCACCCCCCCCCCCAGCCAGTGGGGGATGTGATCAAAAATAATATACTTGAGATCAGTCACTCTGTGCCCAGCCTCTGCGAAGTGCCGAGCCACCGGCTGATCTGACATACCTTTATCCAATGCTTAACGTATCGCAGACCGGTGGTTGGCCATTCTAGTCCTCAGTTTGTCCACCGTTTCCCCTACGTAAAACATTCCACACACACAGTGTAGAAGGTAAACAATGTACTTAGTGGTACAAGTTACTCTGTGCCTGATTTTAAATTTTTTTGTGGAGTATGGATGACTGAAGAAACTACCAGTTGTCTGGCCCCCACAGGTAGTGCATCCTAGACACCGAAAACATCCTGTTTTAGTTTTAAGCCAGGTATCACTGCTGTAACATCCCCTGGATGGTCTGTTTTAATAAGATGATCTCTCAGGGAGGTCGCTCTGCGGAACCCAATTCTGGGTGGCGGCATTGTTTTGAAGGGTAGGTCACTCTCGGAAGCTAACAGTCCCCAATTGTTCTTCAGGGAATCCGTAATCCCCTCTTTACCCTTGGTATAAGTGGTGGTGAATTTGAGTTTATCCTCCAGTGTTCTATTCCTTGAGCCATATAGAAGATCTTTTTGTGATGTGCCCACCACAGCTTCCTTACTGGTCAACAGAATTTTCTGATTGTAGCCCCTCTGTCTGAATTTAGTCATCATATCCATTAGTTGTAATTCCCTTAGTCCCCCTGTAGAGTTGTTTCTGGCCACCCTCTTCAATTGGGACATTGGGAGTGCATTCTTGAGGCTGGGTGGATGGCAGCTGGTGGCATGCAGGATGGAATTCTTGTCCGTTGGTTTGCTGTAGAGGGTGGTGTTCAAAACCTCTCCACATTTGAAAATTCTTAGGTCAAGAAAGTCAATTGTGTCCTTGTCATACACTAACTTGAACTTGACAGTAGGATGTACTTTATTAAGTTCCTCAAACCACTCCAGCAGTTGCCCCTCTGTTCCTGTCCATAGGAGGAACAAGTCGTCAATATACTGCTTGAAAAGTTGTATCCTATGATCTTTAAACAGTTGAGTAACCTCATTCTCGAATTCTGCCATAAACAGGTTGGCGCATGATGGGGCCATATTCGACCCCATCGCCGTACCCGCAACCTGTAAGTAAAAGGATCTTTCAAAGCAGAAGAAATTGAGCTCCAAGCATAGCCTCAGCATTTCACATATGGCATCAGCAGGTGGCCCTACATATGGGTACTTGAGTAATTGTCTTCTTGTGGCCGCTATTCCCTCTTGATGGGGAATGACCATATATAGGCTGGTCACATCCAGTGTGACCAGCCACGCATTCTCAGTTAAAGGAGGTAGATCCAAAACAAGTTTTAACATGGATGCTGAATCCTAGAGGAAAGAAGGTATATTGCGAACAATTGGTTGAAGTATGACATCTATATATGTCGCTACTGGTTGTAGTAGGGAGCCAACCGCTGACACAATGGGTCTCCCAGGGGGGGCATCCAAGCTCTTATGCACCTTGGACAGCATGTAAAGAACAGGTGTCCTAGGGAATTTGACAGTCATGTATTCACTGGTATTTGTATCAATGTAGTTGTTCTTGAGCAACAATTATATCATTTCATCCAATGTCGTTTTGAATTGTTTGCTTGGATCGCCCCGCATTAAGCAATAGGTGTCCTTATCCTCTAATTGTTGCATCACTTCTTTTCTGTAATCAGTGTAGTCTTGCAAGACCACTGCACCCCCTTTGTCCGCTTCCCTCAAGACTATGGTGTTGTCCTCTTATAATGTTATAAGTGCTTCCCTTTTTCTTGATAGTTAAGTTGTGTCTGTACTGCTTGTGTTTGTTAGAATTTTCCTCACATTCCTGTCAAAGGAGTCTAGAGAATGTCCTAATAGATGCATTCTGGCTGCTGGGGTCATAGGTACTTTTTCCCCTAAACCTTGTGTCCGTGTCATCACCACTAGTAGTGCCAAAATGTTCCTTAAGTCTCAGGGTTCTAGAGAATCTTTGTACATCTACATAAAGGTCAAAATTGTCAGGTTGGGAAGTTGGAACAAAAGAGAGGCCCTTATTGAGGACACTCCTTTCTTCATCTGTAAGTATGTGGCTGCTTAAATTAATGATCAGTTCCTCCTGGATCTGCTCCTCCTTGGTGGTCTTGGCGGGCGGCCTATGCCCCCCCCCCCTTCGGGTATGCGTCCTCTGCCTCCTTAGTTTTTTTAACGTGTCTGCATACCTCGTTGATTGTCTGTCTCCATTGTCAACGGTCTGGAGGTATTGTCTGAGTCTGAACTGTTGCCTGCACTGTCCATGGTCCCAAGCGGTCTAGTACGACTATCTTTGCCTCCAAGGTCCGTTTAGCCGGTAATGTGTTCTCTCCTCAGGGCTTAGTTGCCACCGGTAGACAGTTTTATTTTTATAATCTTGTGTAACATCTTCCAGCTTGCGATTTTAAAACGCAATCAATTTGTTCTCATACTTGTCCTTATATTGCCCTCTGTATGCATCTATTTACTGTACCATATCCTGATCGCGTAGTACATTGCTCCTATCACTATGTTTACTCATGTTTTTAAAGTTGACACTCGACACTCACTGCTGAGCATCCAGTTGCTATGCCGACCTGTGTGACGTTGTGTCACGTGACAGCGGTTGACTTCCAGGTGCCGGGGTGAATGCCGCACTAATTGTTTGCTGCGCAGGGGTATTTAAAGGGGGTGAGTATACTGTTTGTTATTATGCTGTTTTTGAAAAAGGGGTGACACCCGAAACGTCAAAATAAATACTTGGTGATTTATATGCAAGACCCTGTGAGTGACTTCCTCTGATGATATAAATATATATATATATATATATACACACACATATATACAAACAATAGTGACTCTTAAACCAGCACTTAGGTATCAAATAATTAATTAACAAGTTAGGAGTTTTCTGCCTGTTTTTATTATTATTATTCTTTATTTATAAAGCGCCAACAGATTCCGCATCGCTGCCCATGGGTAATGGAGAAACAATACAATAAATGAAGAAACATCATCTTATTGCCATGAAGGACTACCCTGTCTACTGTGAGTACTGCTTACCTCATTTCATAAACTCAATCTGTTCTGGGATATTTGCTATCCTTCACCTTGACAACGGGATAAGATGGCTATTGGCCAAGTTTGGTCTGATAGAGAAATATCCCACGAGCATTACATTATACTTGGGGCATGGACCCAAAGGAGGTAGCAAGAGCAGTCACTCTTCAGGGACAGATGCTGGGAACCCATACCATACATTTGCAGAATGTGGATTCTAAACTAGAGGCTATATCTGCTATGCTCTCCTCACTGGTTGCAGAGAAGAACGCTACTCCTGTTGTTACACAGCCAGTCCCAGCTGCTAGTGCTGCAACTTCTTCCTCTGCTTCTGGAAGTATACCCCGGATACCATTGCCGGACAAGTATGATGGTACTACTGAGTGTAGGGGTTTTCTGAACCAGTGCAGGCAATGATTCTCAAACCTTCCAGTCTCATCAGTCATATGTCACTTTTATCATATCTTTATTGAAAGACAAGGCCCTAGCCTGGGTCTCTCCCCTTTTGGAACTTAGCGCTTAACTCCTGAACGATGCTGATGCCTTCATTTCTGCATTATCTTCTGTGTTTGGGACTTCTGGCCATGCTTCTGATGCAGAGTACTCTCTCTCTGCCAGAGCAATATAACTGTGGCACAATACGCCATCGAGTTTCGCACCTTGGCACTTGAGACCAGTTGGGATGGCAGTGCTCTTAAGGCGGCCTTTATGAGAGGCTTGCATGAGCGCATTAAGGATGAGCTACTTATTGTGATGTTCTTTCTTCCCTGGATGAATTCATAATACTGTGTATCAGTCTAGATTCACGCTTCCAGGAGAGACAAGCTGAGAAAGACAGAACTCGTAGAATCCCTCCCTCTCGTCCTCCTACCTGTCCAGTCTCTAGACTATCCTCTACACCTTCAGCACCTCCAGTTACCTCTGTAGATGAACCCATGGATCTCTCCTCCCTCAAGCCCACAGAATCTGAAAGACAGAGAAGGGGACTGAGACTGTGTTTCTATTGTGGCTCTAATTCACACCAACTTAAGAATTGTGATATTCTGCCGGGAAAAGCCAATGCTTAGAGGATAAAACTGGGGTACCTTTAAACATGGCCACTACTAAATCCCCTCACTCCTCTCAGATCCTGGTACCTGTTACTCTTACCTTTCTTCAGAATACTGTCCACGCTCAAGCCTTTATTGATTCAGACGCAGCAGGAAATTTTCTAAATCACAGTTTCATGATTCAGGCAGGGTTGCCTCTTCTGCAGAAAAAAACAATATCTTAAAATAACTACTCTGGATGGCACTCCCCTTGGATCAGGTTTAATCCATTTCAAATCTGCACCCCTAAACATGACTGTGGGAGTCCTTCATACCGAACAGTTGCAGTTCAATGTCATTCATTCTCCAGCACAACCAATTATCCTTGGTCTTCGTATACACAATCTACAG